>NC_136431.1:185946869-186256869 GCF_052849685.1 Lactuca virosa
ATTAGATTTTATTATTTAGTTATTATGTAATAAAAAGTTACCATTTGTAAATAAAATATTTATTTTTATACATTATATTTATATTATCTATTTATATTATTTATGTAAATTAATTAATATTATTTCTAGTTTAGAAAATGTAAATTAGTTTAAATACATGACTTTTATATTTTAAATTTTCATTTGCACCAAATTGAATTTCTTAATAACTTTTTTTAATTCAAGTTTTCAAACTTTTGGCAAGTATTAATGAATTGTTTATGTATTATTGATTTGTACAAAAAGGTTTATAACTTATACTTCTTAAAATTCAAAATCTGACTAATATGTTTATAATATAGTACTAGTTGTGAGACACATGTAGTACATGAGTTAATTTATAAAAAATGTTAAATATAAAAGTCAAAATATTTGAGAACTTTGAATTTATAAGAAATAAGAAAAATAATGAATTATTATTATTGAAATTTTTTATTTTTAAAATTTAAACAAATTATTTAAATAAATAAACAAAAGAAACTAATAAGCTTTAATTTTGAAATTTTGAAATTAAAAGGTAACTTCATTAATGAAATTGATATCCATTTATTACTATATTTATTGTAAGTATTACATTAAAATATTATATGAAATTTAATAAAATAGAAAAACTTATAAATTGACATGTGAAAAAAAATTAATTCAAAATAATCACAAAATGAAATTTGGCAAATTGAATAACAGTGTATCATGTGGCAAAAAGACATTTATTTATTAGAGTAGATAATATAATATAATATACTCCATTTTTAACTTTTGAAGTCTTTTTCTTCAACTTTGACCTTAAATATTTTTATTTGTGTTATATATTACTTAATAAACCTTATAACAATGAAAAAACATGTAAAGTACGATTCATTCATATATTTTGCAAGTATTATGTATCAAAAATAAATATATTTAATATCAAAATTGAAGAAAAAATATTTCCAAAGTCAAAAATGGATTGGGACGGAGGTAATAAGATATAATATATATATATATATATATATATATATATATATATATATATATATATATATATAGGGCTATGTTATAATGTAGATGTCATCTATTGTGTGGTCGTAGGGACAACTCTGGACCAACGGATGAAAAGAATGAAATGTTATGATGCGAGGGTCTATGATATTACAATGGAATAACATTGTCACACCCCCGAACCAGACGGCGGAAACGTCCGAGGGCTCGCGTGACTTAAATTGAAATATCATCACAATGAATATACATGAAACATAACATAAACATCACCATGCATTAATACATTACAACTAACCTTGTTCATATCAAGTACATTGTCTAAATATTACACATCCATAGCATAAATTGTTTGAGAGTCACAAAACATAACATCCTACACACACTTGGTAATTTTCTTCAGCTTATCTGTTACCTGAGAATACAAGTTATTTTGAAAACGGTCAACATATATAATGTTGGTGAGTTCATAAGAAGGTTTGATATGAAAATGTTTTGTATAGTTTGTAAAACCCAGAAAATCTGATATTTTCTGAAACGGCAATTGTTTACGAAATAGGTGTGATGATCCATAAGTATATGCGTGAATGATTTCAAAACGTGTAAAAGTGATATGTTTCTCATAATAAATTCTTGTATTATAGTTATTGAAAGTAAAAGTGAATAATGTTGTTCCCCCGGAAAACCCGATGTTTTCCGATATAAATAGTATGATCGTTTGTGTTATTGTATCGTCACAATCAAATGAATATGATTCCCCATGATTACTTAGATGGTATTGGATCTCTATGTGAGTCGTTATAACCATGCATAATAATGACTAATTCGTCTGTCTTGGCATTCTTGCGAATGCCGGTATTGAATTAAGATTTTGTCACCCTAGACTGGCAGAGTCTAACTGTAGCGAACAGCCTAGGTGTGGGGGAGTCACCCCCGTATAGATCTATACACAAACTCTCGCTCTCCCTCCAGGAGACTTTGATTATAACTACAGACTACGACCGACACTTATTGGTGTCGCCCGTTATTACTCACTAAATCCAAATGAAATTGAATAACCTTGTTTAACGACCTGATTTATGTTTACCTGAATAAAATGTAAGCCTAACAGACGAAGAGAAGAGGACTACGGGGCCCACTAATCACGTATGTTATTATAGACTGTCGAGTATGCGACGGACACGTTAGCCCATCATGCATATGATTGATTTGGACCTTACTAGCAATGCAAATGGGCCACTACGACCCAATAGCATGTAAAAGCCATTGAGGGTCCATTAGGCATGTAATTGGGTCACCTGAGGCCCAATAAACATGTGTAACTATATTGGGCCCAATAATCATGATATTGGGCCACAAAAGCCCAATAGCACGAATAGAAGGTATTTGAGCCCAACCATTGAATTGCTTATGTTTTATCAAGTTTAAGTTAGTATTGTAGGTATTTGTTGTATGCTAAATGTTTATTCACAATGTAAAAAAAATATTTTAACGTTTGATTTATAACGAAGCTTTAGTTATATATATATATATATATATATATATATATATATATATATATATATATATATATATATATAATCATGCGTTATAAACTTGATATTCTTAACCCAAACATTCCTAATTGTTTATTTGGCCCAAAAACATTTAGATTGACCATTTTGGCCCCTTTTTCTTTAAAAATGGCACTTTTAGTCCCTTTTTATGAAAATTGACATTTTTGGTCCTTAAACCATTTTTCTTGACATTTTCCACCCAAACTTTATTTGAATAGTAATTTCAGTCCAAAACTATTGCATTTTTCATTTCCAGCCTTTATTTGTAAAAAGTTTACATTTTTGGCCCAATTTCCGTAAGTTTTACAATTTTGACCCCAAAATTAAAAACTTTGCATTTTTAGTCCAATTTGGTAATAAAATCATTTTCAACCCCTGAAGTAGTTTATTTATGTTTTAGACTCATAGTTTGTTATGTTTTACATTTCAACCCCTCAAAACTCCATTTTTTCGCAACCTTGGGCCCAAAAACTCGTGAGGCCCAATTTAAAGCCCAATAAGCTAAAATTTATGTTATTGGCCCTTTGAAAAGTATTATTTTCATAAAAATCAGCTTTTATACAAATAAATACCTTGTAACCCTCATAAAACCGATAATTATCAATTTACCCCCAATCTTTGTTATTTTTGCAAAAATGACACTTGTAAAGTTCTTTGGCTTTGTTTTTTCACTTTTTAAACTTAAGGACCCTTAGATCTATGATGTATGTTGTTTATTATGTTTTTTTATGATTCTTTCACCCTTTTTGCTATAGATCTCGAAATATCACAAGTATTACATATTATCACAACCAAAAACTAAAGAAATCACACATAACATGCAAGCACACATAGATCATCACATAATACTTGTATTCTCCCCCAAAAACAAGTAAAAACCGAAAACAAGGGGGTATGAACTCACCTTGCTTAGTTTTTTCGGTTTTGAAGAAGATGTGAAGAAGATTTTTGGTCCTAGCAACACGTTGAGTGGATTTCGAACTTAGATGGGTTCACTAGAGGCCATGATCATGAAATTAGGGTGGTAAGGAGGATGAATGAGTTCAAAAGAAAGTATGCTACTTAGATTTGTGAGATCTTACCACTAGAGTGCAACTTGATGTGATTTTTGGTTGAAACCTCCTTGAAGTGCTTCTAGTTCTTGAAAATTCTTGATGAGAGGGGAGAGGTGTTCTTGAATGTGTTATACTTAGAGAGAGTTTTGAAATGGTTTGTGTGTGTGTATTCCTTCCTTCGGTCGTGAATAAGAGAGGAGAGAGGAGAGAAAGAGGTGAAGTGACTATTATGGATGCATGTTGGACCATGCATGGTTATTTGTTGTGTAATATGGAGGTGGCAACATAAAAGTTAACTCTTCTTAATCTCTTATATATATATATATATATATATATATATATATATATATATATATATATATATATATATATATATATATAGTTGGGCCGAGAGGGAGAAATGAGAGAAGTGGTTTGGGCCTTTAGTGCTTGAGTCCGTTAATATGAAGCCCAAATTGATGGTTTTCGGCCCATTGGGCCCTTAGGCGGGTTTACGGCCCAATCTTGCATAAAAGAATGGATTTTTGGCCCATTAGGATTAATTGGATTTGTTATGGCCCAACAAGGCCCATTAAGGTAAACCAATTCATTTGGGGTCCATTATGGCCCAAAATGTTAAGTTTCATGAAAGTGGGTACAATTAGGGCCCATTTAAGGGTCCTAAGCCCAAAATAGTCAAATTGGAGGCTTATTGGTCCATTAGGCCCAATAAGGAAATCCTAGTCCATAGTGGACTTAAACCAGGATTTTTAGGGTTTCCAATCTTTTGTTGACCATTTGAAGTGTTTGTATAGAGTGTTTGATGAAATTTTGTTGTCATTGAATAATCATCATGCATACTTTCAAGTTTTAGCCACAAATGTTACTCTTGTTAATGTTTACAAAAACTTTAGAATTCCTAGTTGTGACAAACATGTACTATATAATCACACAAATTTCATTATAAGGATATTTTAGTCAATTACCCTATATTTAAAAAAGGAAAAACTTGTAATTTAAGGTATAATTAATTCTCTTAATATTAAAAATCTAATTTTTTTTAAATTAATCCAATTTCAATTCAAACCTCGTTTTTAATCATAACCATATTTATTTTGTTAGAATGATATTGTGTTACAATGACATTCTATGAGAATATCACACATAAACTAATAAAAAGTATTGAATCTTGAAATATTGATGTTTTGTTAACTAAGAACGAATCTCAAAAAAATTTTAAATCATTCTCCAAGAATGAATCGAATGACATAGCATCTGAATGGTAAAAATATTAATGTAAACGATATTTTTACAGAATCTGTTGACACTTTTATGAGAATGAACTTAAAATACAATTAGAAACTAAAATAAATCAAAATAATAAAAAAATCTTAGAAAAACGTTCTTTAAATTCTTGTAAGAATCTCACTCTCATTGTTGTAATGGCTTCTTCTTCTACCAAAATCCACATTGCACTTGATCTTTTACCCGAATTCAAGTTGCGTTTGATCTTTTTTTTCCAATCCAAAAAGCACTAGAGAAATCACTTTGCAAGTTCACTTGATTCCTAACCATAGAAAAAGTTCACATCACCCGATCTTCTTTAAGAACCCTGAATAAATAAACCAATTTGTTTGTCATTGAAGACTAATCCTAAAGAAATACAAAGACATTTTAATAGAATATATTTATACAAATACATTCTGACATAATACACTAAAGACATTCTGTCAGAATACACTAAAGACATTCTATTAAAATACACTTATCCATGCATAACTTGAGACATGAATTGTGCAATTTCTTATTACAAGCTATAAAAACCACCATTGTGTTTTAAGAAAAATAACTAACAATTAAGAGATTTGATATAGGTTAAGAAAATAAACAATCAATAGAACTTGCAATTACAAAATCAATTTAGACAATAAATCCTACTCTACCGAACGATGAACAAAAGAAATCATCATAATTACCTTACTGTTCAAAACAATAACAATAATTTTGTTAATGGTCTTAAAAAAATTTAAGAAATTTAAGCCATTGAAAAGTGAACAATAAACCACATAATTGAAACCAATTCCCCAAACAAAATTAATAATCAATTGAAAATCACATAAATAGATGATGCTATAATAATTACTGTGAGGATTCAAGACAACTTTTGGACTAAATTCGTGGAATGGAATAATCAATAACTAAAAATCATATAAAAAGATGATGAAATATCTATATAAAAATCAAAATCGGCAACTGAGCAACAACGTATTTGCAATTTAAATAAAAAAATCACATCCCAATCAACAATCAAATAGTAATGAAACTAGAGAAATAAATGGAGACTGACCAGATAAATCGGTATGAATCCAAACATTTAGCACTGGGAAACCTAATTTTACGAGTTGATCGGCTCTAAATTCTTTCGACTTAACCTATTCCTCCACATTATCTGAACAATTTCCAAAAAATAAAACATTATGCGATGGTGATGAGGCGATGATGGTGGTTGTTGTTGACGATGGCGGAGAGGAGAAAATGGAAAGAGTACGATCGTTTTAGAGAAAAAGGGGATAAGAACTTCGTCTGATGATTGTAGGGTAACAAACGGAGTTAAGCCTAACTTGATTTAATATAAGGAGATGTGATTCTTGATTTATGGAGATTGGCTTCCAAGATGAAGACGGCTGTTGGTGTTAGTACGATCTAATGACAATAATGGTTAAGAAGGCGATCGTGATTTGTGGCTGAACGGACGTAGGGTTAAAGATATGAAACTGATTATCTTATTTATAGTGAAATTAATTGATTTAAAATTAACCAAAATTAACTAATAGTTAAGATTACGATTTTACCCTATCATTGTTTTTAAAATAATTGGTTCATATTAATCCCTACATCCACACAATAATTGTCCATCCACATATGAACCTATATATATATATATATATATATATATATATATATATATATATATATATATATATATATATATATATATATATCCTATGCTAATAAAACAGTACCAAATTGCCACGTAGCAATCACTCAGCCTCCCCCCATCAATTTTTCCCACTCTAAACACTAAGTGAATTCCCGAAAATGCCCCTTTGATCCATTAAACTCCCAGCTCAACAAAATCCGGAAAATCATATGCTTTCCAATTTAAACTCAATTAAAACAAATCAAACTCAAATTTAGAATATCCTTTCACGTGTTTTCTCTGCATTTAAAAACCAATAAATCAGGGACATGAAATCAAAGATTATGTTTTTTCCTTTGAATACGTATTTAAAATCCTGAAAATTAGGAATTTAAATTAGACACGATTATGATATCCAATTAAGTCAGAACAAAGTTAATGCTGTTATTTGAATTTTAGAAATATATGGCAATAAATCAGGCTATGTTATTTTATCTTAAAAAAATATAAGAACGTCCACCCAATTCCATTATTTTATATACGACAACAATTTCTTTGTTTTACCATTGTTCATGCATCGGTAAAGTAGTAGACACTAAAGTTCTCACATCGGTTTGATTCCATTTTATTCTATGAAATTTGTGAATATTTCTGCCATCAGGTAATTTCTAAACATCCTTTTTCAGTCCTTGCCTCAGAATCAAAACTTTTTGTTGTACTCATCCTATGTATACATGAATATAATATCTTAAATCAAAGAAATCCAGAAACACAGAAAAAGAATTAAAAAAACTAAAAATCAGAATTGCAAAAAAATCAAAATTTGTGCCTTTTTTTGTTCTGAACTAATAAAGAATCATAAAACGTAAAAATCGTCTTTCAGGTTTTAAAGCAGTCCGAATTTTGATGGTCCTAATATATTAATATAAGTACAATGCTATAATTGTGAATATTTTTTTAACTTCATAGCCCAACACTATTTATGCTCTGTCGACTGCTTTCTATTTGAAAACTTTTGAAAACGAATTTGCCAATAGTACAGGGGCAAAATGGTCATATTTCTGTAATTACATATTTGCCAACAAAGATGAAGATTTAAGGTTCTCACGACACTATTTGTTTTTCATTCCTTCTGTAACATTTTATACAGTGACTATATTTTGACAACATAGACGAACTTTTGAAATTGTTTGTATAAGAAGATTTAAAAAAAATTTGGCTACGTACTTTCTTGCATTATACTTTATGTCATCCTACTTTAACCCTAACATAAAATAAATCCGAAAATAGCAGCCTATTTTCTTGTAAAATCGAGAATCCAACCTTTTTCAATTTAATGACCATTTTACCCCTGCATTGTACTTGACAAATTTTAGTGAAAAAACAATTTTTTTTTTCCAACAGGGACCATTCCTATAAAATTGTTTATTGCATTTTTGTTTTCTTAATTTCGTATGATGACTTTTTGAGAGATTCTTTAGTTGTAAGGTTTTTTAAAGCTTTTTATTTTTGACTTTGAGATTACTACTACTAAAAGGCTTTTGATTTTGGTTTGTTGCATGTTACATAGATATATGTAGATGTTAAGATAAGAAATTAAAGTATTTAACTAATTGTAAATTTATAATTCTTTCATAGAGTAGTAAATAATGTTATTTGGTTAACACCTTCAATTCTCAGAAAACTAGATGAAATACAAGCTCAAAGAGAAGAACTTTCGAAGGTTTCAACAATAAAGAAGGGCTCCAGTAGGCAAAAAAACAAATAACATAAAACTTGTCACACAATATTATAAAATATGTCAAAAAAAACATAAAATCTGTAAAATAACAAAAAATCAAAAATGTATACAGGTTTTTTTTTACAGATTTTTTCAAGTTAGGGGCTGTTTTGATAGTTTTCAGGAAATTGAAACAAGGGGTTGTTTTTGTCGAATTTTGTAAGTTAGGGGCCTGTTTATTACATTTTTTATAAGTTAGAATGGTTGTTCTAACAATTCTTATGCATTTCAAACAGATGCTATTTTTGGCTTTTTTTTACTAAGTTATGGGGCTGTGTTGTCATTTTTTTTCTAACTTATGGGGCTGTTGTGACAAACCAGATTACTATTTTACACGGTTACAAACAAGGTTTACTATTTTCCATAACTTGTGGGGTTGTATGACTATATTTAATTTGTAAACATCAAATACATTTATCAGGAAAAAGTAGGGCCTTTCAGCTTTTGAAATTTTAATAGTGAAAATAACACAAAATTCAAATATGACAGAAAACATAAAAAATATGAATTACATTTATATTCTCGACTTCTTATCTAAATTCGAACTTAATATTGCAATCTCTGTAATTCAGCAATCAAATTAACTAATTATACAAGTCATACAAAAAAAAGTCAATAAAACTTATCTTCTGGAAATTTAGATGTTCTTATTTGAATTCCAAATGGTTGCTTGAATCCTCTTAACTCAGTCATGCATTTACCATACCATATAAACTCAATAAAATGAATATTATAAAAGGGGTTGGATCCATCAGGATCACTAACTTTTGTAGGATCAATAAGATCACTTTTTTAACCCTCATTTTAGAGTTTATATTATATCATAAGATAAGTCTTTATTGGTTTGTTTGTGTTGTTCTCTTTGTGTTATCTTCTATGTATTTTCAATGCATACCAACTAAGAAAATACATTGTTAAAAGAATGCAACATAGCTTGAATTAACTAACACTTTATAAATGTTTTTATTGGATCTGAAAACATTACTACATGAGGTACATTTTAACTAACATGTATTCACCTTTCACAATCAATCTCTAAACTATCAAGTTTCACCATTATACTTTACTCTCTCAATTGTTAGGCTAACTCAGTAGTACTTGATGTTATTTATGTAGTTTTTGTTAGTTACAAATTACATATATATTGTACTCAAAGTTTGGTGATGATGATTCCAAAATTTTCTATTGGCAATTGACCTCTTCTTATTAACTTCTAAGACGGTTATAACATCTATTACGCAAAATAAAAAGTTTATTCACATTATTACTGCATAAAAAAATAAAATCCTAATAGTCCAACAATATAATCTTGTATGGTAGGTAAATAATAAAAAATATTTTTTATGTTCTTTAATTAATCATATAAATACTAATAGATGTTTTAAATACCTAACGATTTCCACTTTCAAAGTTCAAAATTTGAAAATTTACTAACCGAAAAATATTCCAAGCTGCGATAATTGTTCCACTGTCAATGTTTTGTTTTTCTTTTCTTGCTATGTCTTCTGGTGTGGGTATCATCTTGAAGTTTATAATTTACTGGTGTGGGTATCATCTTGAAGTTTATAATTTCCTGCAATTTAAACATGTAAGTTTGTTTTTTTTTTGTTTTTTTTTCTGTCAAAATAAGGAAGAATGAGGTATACGTGGTGATTTGGTTTTTTGTTTCTCACCATCATCATGAGGACACATAGCATAAATTATAGGTTGAATCTTACTGTGGTGATATGGCAGACTTTTGTTGCTTCAGGCGACATCTGCAATTGTCGATTGCATCAGGTAACCATTGTGTAAGTTTTTATTCAATCGACATCTTCAAAGGTCATTTGCAAACATCTTTAGTCGATATCTTCATTCCACATCTACTCTTTGAAATCCCTTCGGTGAAACCCATATCACTTCCACTATGAAGGTTTTTCTTTCCGAGATCTAAATGAAGGAGTTTGTATGCAAATGAGATTTAATCAATTCCACTTGAGATGTAATCGATGGAAGTCTTGCTTATGAGATTTAATCGCCGAAGTGGGAGATTGATTCGATGGTTTTTAATTTGCTTCTGTTGGGAAATTGCTTAGATAAATGTATGCGGAGAAGGGTCTCTATTTTTTTTTATACTGAGGGTAGAAAATTTGGATGGTGTCGGTGTAAATGGTTCTTACCGGTATAGCTAAAGGGCAGAATGAGGAGTGCATTGGGTTAGGATGAGGAATAAGCGCTCGGTGGTGTATTTAGAAATTAAAGTTTTTTTTTTTTAATTTGATAATTTATCAAAAATGAAATTAATACGAATATTATATTAAATTTGTTTTTTGCGTATTTATTTGGTAACAAATTTAATTGAAAGAAACTGTGTATTGTACATAATAATAAAAAGAATTTAGATTTTTTTTATATTTTTTACATGATTTGTAATAATAATATTATTTTCACTATTTCAATTGTTATATATTCCGTACATATACCTTGTGATTTTTCTAACTTTAAAATAAAATTTATATTATTAGTAGCACAGTTTATTTTTAATTTTTATTTGTAATTTTTTATATTTTTTCATATGTGTTTATTACAATAGCTTAATTTGTAATTTTCCATATACTAATTTTCATTTACTTAGTTTATTGTGGTTGTTTTTTTAATTAAGTTTATATTTCATTATATAATATAATCATTTTCTTCATTAAATGACATTACATATTTCATGTATCGTAGAAACACACATATTTGAATCAATCATTATAAAGCTACATAACAATCACATAACTTTGTTACGGAATAACTTATTGAAAATAATTGATTAATAATTATGATTTTTAACTATCAAAATTTATTTAATTTTATAACCGTGGGTCCCACGGGTTATAACCTAGTATATATATATATATATATATATATATATATATATATATATATATATATATATATATATATATATATATAATAGGAGTTGAATTATTTCATTAATTTCCTTAGATTTCGGATATTGTATGCAATACTTTAGGATATTATAAAGTTAAACCTAAAACTTAAGAAGAAAAAGTTAAAGATGGTAAAGGAATCAAGTCTCAAACTTATTCACTTTTTTACTTTTCATCCTTTTCCTCGCTTTCTTTCCTACCCCCACGGTCACATAAAGAAATTTTTGCCCCCTCGCCACTCTACCCCACCCCAAACTCTCCCCCTAGGTCTCTTCAAGTGTCATTTTCACACATATACTTCACATACCATATACAAACCATTCCCTGCACTTCATACTCTCTAGCTCCATCTTTCTCCATTAAACCACAAAACCCTCGGAAGAAATCTTGATTATACTTAAAAGATTGGAGCAACAAGACAGAGAGAGAAAGTTGAGAGTTTTGCAAGTGAAAATGGAGTTCTTTCCTTCACAACCAGACTTATCTCTTAGAATCAGCCCACCCAACACCCAACCCACTTCAATAAGTTGGAGAACATCAAATCTAACTGATCAAGATCATGATTTTGATTTAGGTCATTTCTGGACGAGAGCTTTAAAATCCCAAAACCACCAACATGACTCAACAACAAGATCTCAATCCTCTTTCGACCTCTACGAGCCATATCCAACCCATTCTAATGATTCCGGCGTCAACCAGAACACAATCACAACAAATATTTATCACCATCACCAGGGTCTAAGCTTACAGCAAGGGTTATTGAATCCCATAAAAGGAATTCCTATTTTTTACCAAACTACCCAACCCAATTTACAGATACCAGCTCAATATCATCATCATCACCAAAATAACCAGCCTTCATTAGATTCTTGCACTGTTGCTACTTCTAGTAGTTCTTCTTCTTTAACTCATGGCAGTAATTTTAATAATATTGCGCGATCAAGATTCTTGTCTTCGAGGTTTCCTGCAAAGCGTAGCATGAGAGCTCCGAGGATGCGATGGACGACGACCCTCCATGCTCGCTTTGTCCATGCTGTTGAGCTCTTGGGTGGACATGAAAGTATGTTCTCTAATTTTGCTATATTCATTTTTACGGAATTTAAGACAATTTTCATCCTACAATTGGTTCTTATGGCTTTCTTAATTAATTTCGTTTGCGGATATGCTTTTGTAATGAACATAGGAGCAACGCCTAAGTCAGTTCTTGAGCTAATGGATGTAAAGGACCTGACGTTAGCCCATGTCAAATCTCACTTACAGGTAAACTTGCTTACCCTATCTCTCCCATTTTTTCCAATTATTTCAAGTGAGGTTTTAAGTCTAATCTAACTGGTATTAGTATTTTTAGCTAATGCAACATCCTCAAACACTCCTTCCCGTAAAGCTAGCTAACATGTACAACGCTGTTGTCAGACAACAGAAGAGTACTATTTTTCGATCAGATTTTTTTATAGACTCAAGTGTTTTTTCTTGGGTAGTTCTACAACATATTCGTTCTTTAAGAAAAGGCAATGCCTTATTTAGATTACGTATCAAAGCAAAGGTTCTCGACATACATATTAGTTTTTCTTAGTTCATCCTCTTTGAATATATATATATATATATATATATATATATATATATATATATATATATATATATATAATAAAAGTCTTCAATATATATGAGGCAGAGGCACAGATCTCTTTTTATTGGTATTGACTTTTGACTTTTAGACTCTGAGAATAATTTCTTATTTTCAGAAAAAAACAAATAATATTTTAAAATAAATTCAAATCATACTGAATTTTCCCATGCAGAGACCGATCTCCAATCTTTTGAACGCAACCTTGTTCTTCTTTTCTTCTTCTTCTCTTCCTACAAGATCTGATGGCTCTGCAGTGTTACAGCTTTAAAATCAGCTTTTTTTGCTTTCCATGACACATGTTTTTTTTATAATATTACTTTTTCTTATTGAATGAATGAATATATATATATATATATATATATATATATATATATATATATATATATAGAGAGAGAGAGAGAGAGAGAGAGAGAGAGAGAAAAAAAAGAGAAGAAAGAAGAAGACAAAAGAGAAAAGAGAAGAAAGAAGAAGACAAAACCTAATGAATTAAAAACAAAGAGATATATTAGAAGCCAAGACAAGTTTACACACAGTCCACTGTGCAATTGTATGTATTTATTAGGATTGAATTGAATAACAGCATTAATAATTCTCTCTTTTCAGAGGGGAACTTGAGATATGGGAAAGTACAAAAAAGGCCATCATTTCTCAATGATATATGTATACATATGTCTAGTAGCATCACATGCTGTTTCTTAACCACACATCTTGACCATGGTTTAGTACATTGATTGAATTGTCTTTCACTCGTATAGACATGCACCATTCCACCCTACAATAGATCCGTCTTTTTTATTCTGTACTTTCTTTTTGCACCATCACACACACATATATATATATATATATATATATATATATATATATATATTGTAGTTCACTTTTTTATAATGCATAAAGCACATTCACGGGTATTGCACGCTATTTCTTTTACAATATGGTAAAACCGTAAAAGTATGAGCGCGTAAGCAAAATGGGCAGTTGAACATAGCCTAATTTTTTTATTATATATTTTAATTTAAAAATAAAAATGATAACAACAATAAAGACCATTTTTTTCTGATTCGTCTTGAACTTTGAAGATATTTAATTCCTACTGGTTATATTTTGCACAAAATGTAAAGATAGGGACATAAAATGAATATTTAGTTGTATCATTTGAAGTATATTGTGTTAAATCATTGATGAGTTTGTTGGGGATAATTTAGCGGATAATCAACAATATACATTAATCATTATGATTCTAAGAAAGATAACATTTATCATATTCTTGTTTTGCAGATGTATAGAACTGTAAAGACTACTGATAAAGCATTGGTTTCATCAGGTTAATTAAGCCCCTTATTTGTCTTGTATATTAAATACATGATGCTTTGTATTAACTTCGAATCATGCGATTTTTCATCTTTACTTAGCACAATCAGAAGTCTTTGGGAATGGAAAATCAGGAGACAATTCTGGTGATATAATGCTTGGCATTCAGACTCACAGAATGGAGTTATTAACCGAAAATGGAGGAATGTCTAGTGTTCATCAAGATAAAGATTTTTATTTTGGTCGTTGGTGCAATTCATCAAGGTGAAACTTTTGTTAATTATGTATTTTTACTACTAACATTAATGTTTCTTGAAATGCAAAATGTAGCCTTATTTATGAAAAATATATGATCCAAAAAGGATCGAGGTACATGCCATGATTCCTAACAAATTTAGAGGGCTTGGACAACAAGCTTAGAATAGTTATGTTGGCAGACAATTTTCACTGTTCATTTGTGGCTGTATGTACAAATTAAACATGCTTGCTGATCAGGATAATTGGGGAATTCTTTTGCGGGTTCTTTTGCATTGTCCTTCAATTCAACTTCTACTATCAATCATCTTTCACCATCAGTAATCTGAACATTACTTGTCTACTATTCTCAACATGCGCCTTTTGTAGATTAGTAAAAATTGGTAATCATGTCTTTTGGGAGAACTAAAGTAATCCTTAATTCTGTTTATCATGAAGGAACGTCAATTCATAGAATAAAAGTCCTATTCTCGTAAATGTGCTTTTTGCGTCTTCTTAAATAAAATCCATCTTTCAAATGGCAGGAAGATGGGCTTTATAGTTAAAATAAAACAATAAAAGTGTATTTACTCTTATCGTTGCATGTTATCATGTGGCCTTCAATCAACTATGACCATTCAAGAAGGACCCCATTGTTTCTAAGTCAAAAGCTCCCCTCTTTGAAACACCTTTGTACCTTTTGTCTATACATTTGTGTTTATTATACTTGTTCTTGTTTCCCCCTTTTTTCATCTTGTGTACATGGCATGGGTATAATGGGACCTCACATGGGTTGATTTTAACTTTTTATCTCAAAGAAAATGGTAAAAGTGAGAAGCTATAGCTAGCTACAAACTAGTCATCGAAAGAATTAAAGCTTTCTATACATGGTTTGCTTTTCTCATCTTTTTCTTTTGGTATGGGCTTTAAACTGATGGAATTATTCTTTTCATGGTTTCTGTAGCGGGGAAGTTTTGATGCAAGTTAAACATGGAGATCTTGAATCGAGCATATTATCCCTTGAGGTACATATATATGCTATTTCCATTTATATTTCGAAATAATTGTTCTCTCAGCCCGAGACGCTAGAATACTTTCTAGTGTGAAATGTCTCTGTCTCGTGAAAATTAATGCAGTCGTTTGACGATCATTTATGATGATACTTTTCAACTAATAAAAATTATAAGAATATGCACCCGTTCATTAATTACTTGTAATGATAGTAAAATGATAAATAGTTAACTTTAAAAATAATAAATAGCTAACTATATGATATTGATAGCATTGATATCAAGTTTCCCCCTTTTCTTTTATTTAGAGACATTTTATATTAGATTCAAAGACAATTTAAGAATTATTTGGTGCATTTGAACTTGTATTCTTAATTTTGTGATATTTTCTGAATGGCATACTAAACTTTGAGTTACATTTGTGTGTGTGTGTGTGCGTATGAATGTTTGTGTGTGTGTATGGTGAGGGGGTTAGTACGGGGTAATAAGTTTTGGGGATGGAATTCATTGTGCACAATGATAACATAACTTTTGAGGAGGTATTATCATACGGAAACCTCACTTACCACATAGGATACCCTCTACGTTTGATAGTGATATGTATGTAAGCTTTGCATGGGAATATATAAATACATGTTAGTTTGTCATATAAAGTGGAAGAATAAATGAGTAGCAAAAGCAAAGGTATTTGGATTTGGCAGGTCATTAAAATATTTAAGTGTAAAGTAGGTCCTTTAATTTAGCAAGTTAAAGGAAGCGAAACATAAAGCAAAGGAAAAAAAACATCCTCCGTCAAATCTAGGTAACATCCTACAAGACTAAGATCTCTTTTTGAAGTTTGTGGTATCGGACATATGAGGCTTCCTTAATTGTATCAATTTGGCTACGTGAATTTAAAAGGGACACTTGTCCAAATTAAGAATAGAATATCTAAACCCTAATGGCCAAATTCATGGTAGGAACGCTTTAAGTTTAGTTGCATGCTGTAAAGATGGTTGATCCATTAAGACTTATTTGGTATATGCCCATTCTCAACACAATTAAACTTTATTAATTGTGTTCAACATCAATAAGTAGACAACATACAATAGAAGCTTGATACATTCAAATTGGTTATACGGTATACACGATGAAATGAGCTTCATATATATATGGTTAACCTACAAAGATTCAAATTGCAAACTAAACTTGTTAATTCTATGGTGTTGTAATCACTTTCCACTAATATTTATATATTACAACTAGATTAAAAATGTATGGTGTAACCCTGGACTAGCTTTCTTCTTGCAGAAGGAAATGAATTCAAAAGGTATGAAGAATGAGAGGTCATCTGAAGTAAGCTCATCAAGCCATTCACAGACCAGCCTTAAGAAGCCTAGCCTAGAGTTCACTTTAGGAAGATCTCAGTGAATTATATATATATATATATATATATATATATATATATATATATATATATATATATATATATATATATATATATATATATATATATTACTACTCATTTAGATATCATTGAGTTTTTTAATGGGAACTGGTGAAAAGAATGGTGCCCACTGGAAAATCTGTAGAGAAAAGTAAAAGAATGGGAAAAAGAGAGCAAAAGGAAGGCAACAAGACAAGAAAGGGTACACAAAGCAACAAAAGGGAGTAGGGTTTTGAAAAGCATATCTTTGCTATTGAAAATTTGTGAGAGACCCATCCTTTTGATATTAAAGATCTTGATTATATGTAAAAAAAAATCAATGAATTTTGATTTTTCAATCCATCTTATAATTTTTCTTGAATTCTATGGTAAACATCAATGTTTTAACCGTGTTCTTTATTTTAGCCCAACAGTATCGGATGATGTCATTTCTCTTTGAGGTCGAGAATGGTTTATGATTTAACCGGTTCGACTGCCGGATAATCTGACTTATCATAATTTCATCATTTTTCCTAGTTTCCTACATACACATATATACATACATATATAAATCAATGATTTGACGTCTACAAACTCAAACATTAAAAAATACATAAAATTAGTTATAGATATATCCAAATACAATAAAAACATATAACGATTAGTTTTACATCAATCTATGTATATTAAAAAGAAAATAAATTATAATACCGAAATAAATTATAGTTTTAAATGAATACGAATGCATCAAAAGCTTCTTAAAATTTACCATGTTTTCTTATTTTGAAAAATCCAAAATAAATGTGAAAAATTTTATTATGCAAAAATGTTTCATTTACATATGTTTTTATTCAAATTAATTGATTCAACAGGTTTTTTTTATAAAAACTGATCGGATCGTACCGGTTCAGAAATAAGCATGGGCTAGTTGAACCGCTTTCTTCTTCGGTTTCCGATTCGTTTGGCCGGTTCAAACCGGTTTTTAAAACATTTGACGTCTAAAAAAACATAAAAATTAGTCATTTCATCGCCTTGCCACATTTGCCAATAAAACAGATATAGTATAAGTGTTAAAGAACTTAAGATATATTTTAAATGACGATGATTATATTAAACTACGTATATGCCCGCTTTGTATACAAATTAAATTGTATGGTAAAATGTTATTGTCATATATGAACGTAAAAATTTAATCTAATATAAATATGTAAAATCTACGATATAAACTGCTAATTACAAATATAATAGATACAATGTATTAATAATCTTTTCATCCAAAAATTGAACAAAATAATATAATCATCCTTAACGTCAATTATATATATACAATCCAATATTAAAAACATAAAATAAAAAAATAAAATAAAATATATTACAATAATTATCTCAAAATCAAAAAATAAAAAATAAAATGATACATATTAATAATAATAGAAAAGTTCGTGACTCGTAGATATAAAAAAGTCGCAATTTTGTGATTTGTGAGATATACTTTTAATCGATTTCATTTTCGTTTATGATTTCCTTTTAAATCAAACAGATTCACTTATAAAACTTTATCTTTCTATTTTTTTCGTACAACAAACTTTGATTTCCTTTTTATTTCATCATGAAATTTTTAAAGAACCCTAAGTGTCATCTTAATTGGACATAGTTCCTTAAACTGAAAAATCAAAATTGATTGGATGTTATGATCATGTGTGGTTTATCTGTTAATTCTTAGTAATTGCAATATAATCATAAAAATATAAATTGATAAATATAATAACTTTTTTTGATTGGAGTGAGCAATTAAGAATGATGTAAAGTAAAGAAAACAAGTTTTATCTATTTTTTCTCATAAAAATAAAAATAAGATAGTCAATTAAGGATTAAGAAATCAAATTCGAATAATAAATTAAAAAACAAAAAACAAAAACATAGCCATTTATTAGAATCGACAAAGTTGAAATACACCAAATGATCAATGGCTTAGCGATAACAAATGACTCTTAAATAAGAGGTCAAAAGTTTATTTCTCACTTAGAGATATAGATGATATTTAGAGATATAGATAATATTTAGAAGTAAGTTAGTTGGAATATAAATTTCAATGTAAACTTACACAAAATTAAATATCACCATAATTTTAAATTTATTTGTTAAAAAAAATGAATATCATTTGTTCTAGTTCTATTTATCAAGTTTTTATAATACTTTTATAAAATATTATATACATATTATTAAGAGTGTTGGAAATGAACAATACAAGTTTGGAGCTGTCGGCTTAGATGGTTTAGCTTGGCTTTTCTTGTATTAGCTTTGGCTTGTGATTTTACCCAAATTCCTTTCAATCGCCACCTGTTTCGCCATTTTTACCCTTCATGTTTTCTCCACCGTCTTATTTACCACTTATCTCCTACATCCACATGTGTTTCCTACTTAGGGGTTATTGCAGCCAATCCTCTACATTCGACCACTTCTCCGTTTTCTTCATTTTTATTTCCTCCGGGCTCCAGACGATTGCAACGTACTCGAAGTCTGATGATCATAGCAACGACAACATATCTTTTGCCTCTACCTTTATTTTTTGTCGTCGGTTCTTGTAACATCCTTATTTTCAGGAATTTCACAAAATGGTGTAAAGCATAGTGATAAAGGCGTGCATGCTATAATTTCTCGAGATCACGAGTTCAAACCTTGTTCTATTTGTTTTCTTCCTTATGTGTGTTCTTTTTTTCAACCTAAGATGCTGACATGACATTCTACGTCAGTTGTCATATCAACCACTCTTCCACCTTGGTACTCCACCTCACCAATTGACTATTTGAAAATGTCAGTGAATAAATTAGCTGGTGTTCTGGACTTTTCTATTCAATCTAATCGTTTATTTTCCTGAAATTTAGATTTCCTGTAGTCTAAATCCTTATTTGGCTTGGGGTTTTTGGATTTCAGTTTTTATGGCATCAATATTTAGGACATCAGAGACCAAGATGCGTTGTTTCCTTAATATATGAATATCCTCTTAGCTATCGGAAGATGTGATACCTTAGGAGCTAATTGATATCGATCACAAAAGTAGAGTAAAAACATGATATTGGTTTTGTTGTCATAATTAAAATGGTATTTTATACATGTTGAATTGTAATATATGTGTAACATAGTTTGTTAAATATATAAATATAAAAATGTTACTTATAAATAGATATAATAAAATATGAGACCTGGAGACTTAGAAAACTATTTTAATAAGCAAGTTTTTAATTTAATAACTGTTTTTTTATAAAACGGTAAATTTGTAACATCGAATTTTCAAATATTGATTTTGAAATATACATTTTTCAAAATAAAAACTAACCCAAAGGTATGTATAGAACACAACTCATATATAAATTATGAAATATTAACTTGGTGAATATGAGCCTCATTGATCAAGACTATTAGAATCATGTTCGTCGTCAAATGACCCTCCACAGTTTGGACCTGGTCCATCGGACTATCAATGTAAAGATCTGATATTTTACCGATTTGAAATGTTTTTATTACCTTATCTTCTTCCTTTAATAAACCAAAGTTTTTTTTTTTTTTTTTTGCCACATGTCATATTCTTATTATTTTTTGATTATTTTGAATTAATTTTTTTCCGCATGTTATTTTATGGGTTTTCTTATTTTATTAAATTACACATAATATTTTAATATAATAATTATAAATATAGTAATAAATATATATATCAATTTCATTAATAGACTTACCTTCTTCTAATTTCAAAATTCTCAAATTAAAACTTATTAATTTCTTTTTTTTATTTATTTAAATTTAAAATATAAAAAAAAACATTTCAATTTTAATAATTCATTATTTTTTTTTATGAATTTAAAGTTCTAAAATATTTAGACTTTTATGTATAACTTTTTTTTTTAAATTAACTCATGTAATACATGGGTCTCACAACTAGTTGTTTATTATATTATGCGTCGATAAAACAATAAGAGTTATATAACAAGTTTAAAAGAATGTGTTGTGGAGATATTACTGAAACGTAGTGTGGTCCTGGACTGGTACTGAACCGGACCGAACCGAACCGAACGGTTGGTACCGGGTTTTTTTTAAGACCACATTCGATTGCTATAAAATCTAGTGTAATTAAGTGGGTTATAGATATTCAAGTTGCGTGAGAGATTAGTGAATTGTAAAGTCATCAATTAAAAACCAAAGTAGTAAATGTGTATCAAGCAATCATTCAAAAAAAAAAATTCAACATGTAAAAACTTCCAAAGTATGTGACGTAAACATTTGGAATCGGGTTATGGTGCTACATGCCCAGTAGTATCCTTGTTTTTAATCGAGTTGAAGCTTAACATAATAAAATTTGTGTTAGCCGAATAACACTCTATATTACCTGATTAGGATCAATCTTTAGTGACAAACATGGATTTGTTGTTATTAACTAATTACTTAATGGCATATTCTTGTTTTGATACTACGTTTCAGAAAATGGCTGTGAAGCACGTAACAAAGCAAAAATTACAAGGCAAGATTTTGGTCCAAATCGAGGTGTCTATGCCACCGGATGACAGCATTAGGTATTATTATTGTAGTTATTTAATTTTTTTTTGTTAGAAGTTTCATGTTAATTAATAATAATACAGAATACATGTGTTTGTTTTGTTGTTGATTAGTGATGCAATCAAATCGGCAAAAGAAGCCAGACCAACTCTAAGGTGTTGTTTGTTTTTTTGAAGCAAAAATTCATTGTCTGCGAACCACCCCTACAATCCTGTGTAGTAGAAGATGTGGACCAAACAGCTGCAGACTGTAATAAGAAGCGTGTTTGTTTTTTTAACATCTGCATGCTACTGCAGATATTAAAAAATTAAAATAAACTGATTTTATAAATCGAAAATAGTTTTTTAATACCGAAAATTTAATAATATATGACATTTCAGCAATAATTTATTATATTTCAGCAAAAAATAATGATATTTCAACAAAAAAATAATGATATTTTAGCAAAAAATAATGATATTTCATCAAGAAATAATTATTATTTAATATAAAAAAACGAAAAAAAATCAACAAGAATAAACAAAAAAAAATGTAAAATAATATTTCAGCAACATATAATCAATATTTCAACAAGAAAAAATAAGAATAAGAAGTTGGAAGAGGCAATACAAGTGTCGCGCCAAACAGAACACGCACATATGTGTTTTACTCTGAAAACTTCTAAAAAACAAACAACTGCGAGATTAAAAATGTTGTGTGTGTGTTGCGCCGCACAACATTAAGAGGTTTGAAGAGGCTTTTTACAAAAAACAAACAACATCTAACTCTATGTATGTTTTTTAAGGGAAATTGTGTAATCTAACCCATAAATGAAGTCTTTAAAAAATAACATTTTTTTTTGTAAAATAACCACTTTTAGGACTGTTCACTATTCGGATAAAACCGAATTATCCAATTGGACAATTTGGATTGGATTATTTGGTTCGGATATTCGGATTTTTGGATTGGTTTTCAAGAAAAACCGAATTATTATTTTGGATTTCGGATTGGTTTTGGTTTATAAAATAAGAACCGAATAGTCCAAAAAAACCGAATAAACATTTATTATTTATCTATTTATAATATATATCTATAGTTATTTATTAATTGTGTAATTTATTTTTTCAAATAGGAACGTTTCACCCGATAAAAAACATTAATACGCATTTTCACTCAAAAGTTTTTTATCTATAAAATATTTAACTATAATATATCTTCTTATTAGTTGTTTATAAATTTCAAATCACAACTAAGTAATTTGTTTTTGCTTCTTGTGTAAAATTTAGTAATACTATAATTATTTGTCGTTTTAAAATGTTTCGGTTTTTGAAAACCGAATTATAAAAACCAATCCAACCGAATTGTAATTTGATCGGATCGAATCCGATTTAAATTTAGTTTGGACTATTCGGATCCATGTTTTGAAAACCGAAATCAATTTGGATTCACTTGATTGGATCGGATCAAACCGATTCATCCAAACGAACACCCTAACCACTTTGTCCGGTATAAGTCATTCTAGTGAGATCTCCGGGATATTGGAATAGGATTCCGGACAAGCGTTCTGGAAAAATGAAAGCTATTTAACAGTCTGAATCGTATACTGACAACAGATTACATTGATCTCATTTTCTAGTGTCTAGACAAAAGATAAGACAAAATAGTACTTCTTCTTCGGTTTGGCACTTTCTTGGTTGACAAAGGACTTTGGGTAGATAGATTGCTCGGACAAAAACTTGTGCGAATTAACACGATCGCTCGAACAGCTTAGGATCACTTTACTTGAACTATCACGAATGTTACCATTTTCAATGTGGTTGCAAAATGGCCTAAAATCTGTTTATTTTTATAAAATTTCACAGGTCTAACTAATTTTGAAGATGGAACCTACAAATATAGTTTTTTGAAAAATCATATTTTTTTCATATAATCTTAGAAAATAAATAGAAATATTAGTCAAACTCAAGCTTTTCTCTCTTTTTTCTTTAAAAAATAGTATATTACTCCTTTGCCCATTAAAAACAGCAACTGATGATTCCTATTTCAACTTTTGCTCATTTATATACAAACGGATATGATCAATACTAAGGTGATAGGCCATCAACTACCATTACACTAAACTTAATAATTGATCATCTAAAGTCTTCAACAATATTTTTAGACATGCTTAAAATAATTTAACATATTTTTTATATTTTATGTCATGTACTTGCTCCAATTATTGCTTTTTTTATGGATGAGAAAACTGTAAAGGTGCAAAAAGTATTGCAAACAAAATCTTTCCTTTAAGCCAAAGAATCACAAGATCCTCTCCCTTCTTCGACCCAAAGAATCCCATTCTTACTTCCTTTCAATGCAAAGAATCACAAAATCGAAATATTCTTAAAAATAATTTACCAAACTTTAATGACACAAATCTTCAAGAATTGTATAGAAAAATAACTTGTATTTAATTATTATTGTAATTAATTAATATAATGCATAGTACTATTAAACTAATAATACATTTAAAACACAATCTTGGAATGAATCACTCATTCTATTTCTTACTCCATCTCTTTAGCTACTCCATTACGCCATTCCTTTCCATCCAAACAACCAAACAGATCATCAAATTATACACCCACTTTCATCCAAGATTCTTTTCAACACGTGCGTTTATTGTCCTTTCCATTACAACCATAAAAGCACGATATACAACCCATAAAGAATCAATTCCAAAGAAAAAAAAAACGAAGCTTTTAATTAAATAATTTGGTTAAAAAGATCTGGATTTTATTATGATGTAGTCAATCAATATCAATGGCTACAAAAAGAATAAAAGAACCCCTCCAGAAAGGAAAGCAGCAGGAGATTTTTGTGACATTTTTCATCTCACAAAAACTGTTAACATCAAGATGTACATCGAATTAAAAAAAAAAAAAAAAAAAAAAAAAAAAAAAAAAAAAAAAAAAAAAAACCGGTTCACGTGCCAATCACGCCCCAATTTGAGGCCTGCACAAAGAATATTATACTTTTTTCATCTAAAAATATGGGTCAATTTTTCTGCTGCTTCCACGTGTTGTTAAAACTTAGAAAAAAAAAACCCGATTTGGATCCAAGTTAGCGTAGTCAAATCTTTAGTCAACCCGACCCGTTACGTTTTCCAACCCGATAATAATTGATGGGCCTTTAACTTTAAGCCGCTTTGGACCGGTTTCTAAACTGCTTTTTCCCGGTTCGTGGTACACATTATCATCCGTTCCGGTTTTCTTGTACTTGATCGAAATGGAAGTGGGGTTCGCTTTTTGTACTTTTTTTAATCGTTTAAGCCCCTATTGATACAAATCTTAGATTAATAATTAAAAGCACTACACAAATATAAAAAAGTTGGAATTTTTTTATAAAAAAATGTTTACCTGATTTTCGAAATTTGAAGGAACGGAATCGTGTGTGTTTTTGTTCTCCGATTTTGACCGGCGTTTGACCCTAAATGTTTCGGAATCGGAATCGGAATCATCGGTTTCTTTATATGTATTTCTAACATCCACAGGGTAAGAATTACTATTATCTGCATGTACCTAGTATAACAAAATTCTTTCTTGTGTTAGAAACTTAGAATTTAGATCTCATCCATTGAAGGGTATTTTTGTCCGAAAATTAAGAGTCTGTTTGTTTTGGATTGAATAGAATGGATAAACAAAGATGAAAGTTTAATGATTAATCTTACATGGTTAATTAAAGAGATACTCTCCGGTTTACAAGTATCAAATATTTCATCTGTACGATTCCATTCCTTCCTTGATTCCATTCCGATCTCACAATACGGAACATACGAATCACCTTCTATTACCGGATACATTTTCGATAACAGAATCATATCATTAGCAATTACAGATTGCTCTTTAACCAAATTCACAACATCTTTCTCCTCCTCAAACCTCCTCGCCACACTTTCCAATTCCAAGATATCTCCTCTCACAGAAACCGTAAACCCATCTCCACATGGTAACCCGAGCATGTCCAACTCTGGAATGGAATCACACATTCCGATCATAATCATAAAACAAAATAAAAGTAACAGAAGTTATAGTTTAAGTTTAAGTTTTTAACATACCATGACGAAGGCATACAGGGTGTAGATAGCAATTACAGTTGATATACGCAATGTAACAATCACGTTTACAAATGCTGCAAAGAATAGTTCCATGGGAATGAATGGAATCACCATTGAAATGTTTTGATCTTGTTAGATTCCAACGGATTTGGTGTTGGAATCGGATTAAGTTCACGAATGCTGCTTTGATGTTTTGGTGAGATATCATGTCTGTCGAAGATTCCGATTCCGGTTTCGATTCCGATTCCGATTCCGGAGTTGAATGAAGAATCATGGACTCTTTGCATAAAAGTTCTTCATGTGGAAGGAGAGGTGTACGATTTAAAAGGGCATATCGATGACTAGCTATTGACCCCAATAAGAACCAATCACCTATTGCAAAATTCACAGCTTCACTGCAATTGAAACCTAAGGGAAAATTTTCATGGAATTATTGGAAAATGGAAAATGGAAAATGGAAAATGGGATGATGTTATTGTTATACCATGACTAAATCCTGCATGATATGCTCTAGGAAAAGTGACAACAAATTCCCCAGGCTTTTGAACAGCTTTGTAAACTGGAACACTGTGATCTGATAAAATAGTTGGAGGAAATAAGGTTGTCTTCCCCAAAAGAACATCAAAAGCACCATCTTCTCCATCAGTTGATAGAATATCATGAGTGTAAACATTTTCCCTAACCACCTTTTCAAAATCCAAAGCTGCATGTCCAGGAACACCATACCATGTTTTTGCAGCTCCACAGTGATGATAATTCATGCTGCAAAATATGTCAGGTATCATGAGATTATACTTTGAAATGTCTACCTAATTATAGTAATTAAAAACTTAAAATTGCTTTGTATTTGGATGACATTGCTATAATTAGTAAGATTTTTGAAGTGTCTACCTATATAAGTAATGGTCTTCTACATGCCAAGCAAACATGCTGAATAGCATCCCAATGTAAAGCATAGGCTCAGTAACACCCTGAAAATATAGATAAAATAGATAAGAAATGGATATAATCATATAAAGAATAAAAAATATTCAGAATCAAGAAATGGGAAATTATCAAAATACCGGAATTGTTGTTTCAAGGAGACGTAAAATGGATCTTGAAAGCCTTGAAACTTTCTGAAATAAGAAAACAAAATGGAGGTTAAAGTAAAGATTTGTTACAATGATTGTTGAAATAAATATTCTCAAGATAACAAGAAATAAAACAAACAAACAAGATGATTGTAATTTGTAACACTTCCACCATTTGTTATTTGAAAGTTTAATGACTAAAACGAAATGAAAACCTTTAAATTCCAATTGCTATTAGCAAGTTGATCAGTGGGAGAAGATGAAAAAGCACTTCCATCAACATCACAAGCATATTCAACACTTTCTGTCTTTCCACAAGCAATTTCATGCCAAAATTCTTTTTCCACATATGTAGCAGGAAGACATCCAGCACTATAATATCTACGTGCAAAAACCTTGTTCGCCATTTTCTCATAATCACGGAATGTATAATTTCTGATGAATAAAACTCATTGCTTAATCTCAATAAAGATTGCATACTTATTGATTATAATAATACATCAATAATATCATATGGGAAATTGGGAAATTGGGAACCCACCTTCCACTCATGAAGAATGTCACCTTATCTTCGGTATTCCACTCAGCAAGACGAAGAGGTTGAACTCTTGTGGTAAATTTAAAACCAGATTTCTCTCTCATTAGAACTATTCCAGCAGGAACTGAAGCACTTAAAGGTGAAACAATCTTGCATATACCTGAAAACAAGGGGAAAAGAATCAAAGATGATCAATTTAGAGATTATTATTTATAAAGATAATCCGTGAGTTCTAACTTTTAATGAAGTATTACCAAATCTTGAAGCTTCTGGAGAGATCTTTTGGAGATAAACAAGAGGGTCCTCGAACTCTTCTTTAGTTGGAAAGTATACTGGACATTCTGGGATTTTATCTGTCCAATCAAGATTATTTGGGTCAAACTTGTCAGTCTTCCACTTTGACATAGCATCAGTGGCAGGAGGTTGAAGATAGGAGTCCAGATTGCTGAATAATCTATCACCACAAGATGTAGAACCTCTTAATGAATCTCCTCCACTTCTGGTCATTAGGTTAGACACAAATGGAGCATCATTCATAGTACAAGCTTTCATCCGCTGAAGCCTCTTATGCTTCAGAAATTTCAATGTGTCCTCTCTGGAGAAACAAACCCTTCCTTCCACCTGATGAAACCACATGATAAGTGTGAATACTGAATTCATCAATACAATCAAGAGTTCATAAATGATGAACAAACTAACAACAGATATAGATAAGTAGAACAATTGATTGGAAAATTCAACCAATTTCCCTTGTTATAATCCATAGAGAAGCTATAATTGTTCACTTTCAGTTTGCTACTGCTTTGTCGGCTTTTAAATGACTCTAGGTATCTTATAATTTTTGGTATTTGTTGTTTTGAGAATTCGATTTCATCTCTTCATGAAGAGGATGTAGAAAAGAAATTAGTGGCTAAAAACCCACCTCCATACAGAATTGAACTACACAAAGTCAAACAACCGTCTTTGAACAGTAAAACCAACAAATTCCTAACAACATTTGAATAGATGAAAAGCAAGTGAACAGTTTTATTTTCAGGTATGAGAAGGTCAGGAAATTGTAAAGTAAATAGATGATTTACAAAACTCAAATAAAACCAAAAAATATATTTCATATTATGATTGAAATTACAGCGCAATTCCATTTAGCAGATAAAACAAAAGAAGAATTTCCATTGGAAGGTGAACGAAAACACAGATTCTCCAAAATTTGCCCCATCGAAAAAATATTTTGAAGAATAACAAAATGCTAGAGATCTCAGGGACGAATTATTCCCCAAAAGGAGATAAATTAACATAATTACAGATAAAAAATATTAATGACGTAATCATACCATCTCATTCCGAACTTTCTCGCCGGAACTCTCCGTCTTCTCTCACTTCACCAAACACAAACAAGCGAAATAGAAGAACAAAAGCGGTAACACAACGACAAAACTCAGCCTTAAATCACGATCTTCTCCGTTATCAGCCACATTCCCTCCAAACGACCTCCGACGTCGAGATCGGACAATTTCCACCTGTTAAAACTCTGCAATCTCAGAAAACCACTCAATGTCAACACCGGTATCTCCAATCCGAATGTGTGTGAACGTTCACGTCAGGAATTGTCCTTCGGCAAAGACTAGCGGAGTAAACACCGGGAAACAAGCGGTTTACCGGCGACAGAGAGCAGTTTTCCGGCTGCCTGGAGAGAGAGAGAGAGAGAGAGAGAGAAAGAAAGAGGAACAGTAGGTGAAATCCAGAAAGAGTATGGCTTTAGAAAACCGAAAAAGAAGAGAGAGAGGATAATTTATAACTTTATATATAATTTTTTAATTTTTTGCCATAATTGTAACCACTTTATTTTTTTAATAAGTTTATTATTTTAAAATAGAAAAAACAGAAAAAATAGTTGTGAATAATGAATGAAGTGGCGGTTGGTTAGGCTTGTTCAACCAAACGCACCCTTTGTTGCCGCCTCGAAACGCGTCGTTTTAATGCTCACTTGTTTTTCCGATACTGTTTTTCCGAAATTACCCTCAAACCATGGGTTCTTTATCTTTAGTTATTTTTGGGCTAACAGGATATTAAAGAGTAGGTTAATCACAAATTCACTAAAATTTGTGGATGATTAGATTTATGGCCATATTTTTGGCAATCAATAAACAAATTATTAGGTTAGAAGAAATAGTGGCTTTTTTGTCACACTAAATTTCCTATCATTTAGGCAACGCATCATATTTTTTATATTTTTTCAAAATCTTGTCCTTTATGAGAGTTATTATCATTTTACATATGGAGTATTTTAAAATTATTAGAAAAAAATAGGAATAAATCTGAAATTTGTACTTTCTCTCTCATACGCCTAGAATTGTTGAGAGCTTGTCGAGCTCATCTTGTTGAGGATAAGAAGCAGTGTTTCCTTAAAACTGTCGAGTACATGTCATCTTAACGATGGGTACGATCGAGCCACTCTTTCTAGCTTTATTAAAATATTTTTGTTATTGAACATATATAGAGGCAAAATAATAAAAGAACAAAAGAAAAATATGAATATATAATTAGTTTTTCAATTTTACAAAAAATTCTAATGGATAGTTAATTATTTAAATTTAAAAAACTACCATGAATTAAGTACTTGAAATTTTTAAAATTTTGAAGTTTCAAAATACAAAATTTAAAACTTTGATATGGATTTAAATGTGTGTAGTATTATTTTAAAATTCTCATATAAATATTAAAAATTCGTAATGTTATTTTAAAATTTAATATGAATATTAGACTTATACAATATTATTTTAAGATTCTAATAAAATATTAAACTTGTAATTATTTATATATTTCATTACAAACAAATAATAGAAATTCATATTAAAATGTTGATTCAAAAGTTAAGTTATTTACACAAAAATAAACTATATCAATTCATTGAAAAATATTAATATGATAAGGAACATAATATTCATGTGTGAATATTAACCACGACCATTAGACAATATATTCTTTTTTGCCGTAAAACCCTCCAACGTATCGGCACAGATGAATATAATGTTCATATGTGAATAAATATATCCATATATGAATATATAAAGTATATTCATATATGAATAAATATATGTATATTCTCAAGTGATTATATATATATATATATATATATATATATATATATATATATATATATATATATATATATATATTTCAAGTGATTTGTTCTCGTGTTTTCGATTTAACAGTTGTTTTTATTTGAACATTCTCATATATATATATATATATATATATATATATATATATATATATATATATATATATATATATATATATAAGTCCTTAAATTTTGGAAAAAAATTTAATAAAGTTTTAAATTTATTTTTTTGAAAAGAAAGTCTTGATTATATAACTTTTTGAATATGATATCCTAAGAAACCGAGTAATTTATTCACTTTATCCTTTTGTGACTTGTTTAGCAGGTCATGAGACCAAATCGTTATTTTTTTCAAAATAATAGAACTTTTCTATAGATTTTGTCAAAATTTAAATATAATATATAAACGTATTTTTACGTATTTATATCTATTTTTTGTATTTATGTATTTCTTTTAAGTTTTTATATGTATATGTTTATGTATTTTTTATTTTAAATGTATAGACATATTGTTTTACGTATTTTTAAGTATTTTACATATTTTTTATGTAAAGTTTTGTGTGTTATTTATTTATGTATTACATATTTATATGTATATTTATATATTTATGTATTTCTTAAATTTTTTTATATAGATGCTTATGTATTTTTATGTATTTTAAATGTATAAACATATTTTTTACATATTTATATGTATATTTAAATATTTTACATATTTTTTAATGTATTTTTATGTGTTATTTTTTATGTATCATGTAGTTATATATTTCTTAAGTTGTTTATATATTTTGAATGTATAAATGTATTTTTTATGTATTGATGTATGTTTAAGTATTTTACATATTTTTTATGTATTTTTATGTGTTTTTTATGTATTATATATTTTTACGTAATACATATATATATATATATATATATATATATATATATATATATATATATATATATATATATTATCGTGGCGAAAAAAAACAAATTTCGTAAAATAATTGAAGTTATATACCAACTTAATTACCCATTCGTCTTAGACGATGCTAGGAGTGAAGAAAATTGATAATTGACTTGGAAAACAACTTCAACCTTAGGCTATTAGGTATATATACCACATCGTCATGCCAAAAATACTAGACGATGCTAGGAGTGAAGAAAATTGATAATTGACTTGGAAAACAACTTCAACCTTAGGCTATTAGGTATATATACCACATATTCATGCCAAAAATATTGTCACATCAATATTACTTCCTTAAGTATATATACCACATCACCATGTCAAAAGTATTGCCACATCAATATTACTTTATGGTCGCTTTACTTAAAATATAGTTAACACTCCACATCGTTGTATCATTTGTTTTTCAATTATTTTTTACATGTAGACACTAACGAGTTTCATTAGGGTTGGGTCGTCATTAGTTGTTTTGGAAGCAAGTCAGCGGGACCCCAGCCAGGGACTTTGCCCCTTGGACCCCGCTAGGGGCGCTGCCCCTAGAACCCGCCAAAGGGGTGCCGCCCCTTTGGAAACCCCGGACCCAGGGGCGCTGCCCCCGGACCCCTGACTTGTCGTCGAACCGGCTTCTAATTCGATCTTATACATGCGTGCACTCCGCACCAACCCATACATATATTGTAATTCTGCTAAGCATTTGTATGGTAAACTGATAGAATTTTATCATTCAACTGACATATGCGATGAACGTCATTGGAAATTGCTTCCGTTTTTTTCGTTTAAAAGAGAACAAATAAATGAAACAACATATGAATGTGAAAGTAATATAGCAGCTGAATTTCGATTAAGGTATTTCAATTGAGGAGGGAGAAGGAGGTTCAAGTCGTGCTCTTGTCAAAACAACTTCATCGATTGATCCAAAAGACAAAGGCAAAGTCATTATTATTGAATAATCGGATGAGGAAAAAAAGAAGCAACAAGCAGCTGAATTGGAACGACAAAGGAAAAACAATATCATTCTTCGTCAAAGGGAGAATGATCCACCATGCCTAAACAAAGGTGAACCCAACAAGCACTGGTGTTATGAAACGATTGAAAAATCGCTGTTTTGGGGAAGAATGACGAATTTCTTAAAAGGCCGAAGAAGAGCTTTGAAACTGAAAATTCAGACTTCAATTAACTCGATTTTCCAATCAATTACATGTTGTACACATCTCCACAGTTCAAAGTAGCAGATAAATTCAAAGATAAAAACAAATACAGATACCTGAAGATTCATTTTCATGCTATCTTGGTGAAAAACGAAGATGATGTATGGCCGTTGGTGAAAATAGTGAAGGTGATGAAAATTGAAAGGGATACCTTGTTTGAAGGTCTGATTCAAAACTTTCGATATTCAGTTGTGAGAGCTAATCATGTGGAGTTCGAGTTCATAATTGCTGACTTTCCATTGATGAACCTGATGTTGGATTAGGTGTCTAAGCCCATTACTAAAATTGGTATATGCTTAAATTGATAGTAGCATAGTCCTTTTGCGTTGCCCTCAAACCTAGCAATTGGACATGATGATTTTTTTTAAAGAGAGATTAATTTATTATGTGAATAATAAATTAAATAAATGGTTTATTAATGTGTTATGAAAATAATATATTAATTAGAGATCATATTATTTCATTAATAATTAATCAGAAATTAATTGGAATTAATTTTGAGATTAATTAGATTAATTAGAAGTACAGGGAGTGTTTGGTTATTTATTTATAGTTGAGAAAGGAAGGCTCTAGAACCTCATGGAGTGAGGTGGACGAAAATCGTTAGGGCAAGCCTAAGAGTTTTCGTCCAAGGCCCTTGTCTAAAGGGTATTAGGCTGCTTGGTCACCAAGCATAGGGATCCAGGGTATATCCCTTAAACCCTAGATTTGGCACCAAGTTTCCTCAACTATATAAGGAACCCTTGGGTCCTATATTTCGCCGGTCCTTCTCTTCCCAAGGCTTGGACGAAATCTTGTCTCCCTTCTCCTCCCTCTTACATTATCCTTTTGCTAGCTTGGGTGTGATTCCTTTAGAGCCACGACACTTGTGGTGCTTACTTCCAAGAGATCAACAAAAAGGAATTCTAATTGTTTGCTATAACAACTAAAAGGTATGTAACCCTAAATCCCTCTCATCTAAATTTTGAAAATTCCCTAGGGTTTCTAAGTTTCTTATTAATGTTCTTAGTTATAGGTTCAATAGAGAAAACATAGATCCTATTTAGGTTGCATGCAAACTTAAGGGTTTTAATTTTGTTTGTTTACCTTAATCTCATCACTAGTATCAGAGAGTTTGGTTTGATTTCTGTTGAATTTTCTATAATTGAAGAATAGATCAATTGGGTTTATTGAAATTAAACCCTAAAAGGCCATAATTTCAACAAGGGCTAGGGTTTTGGAAATCCTAACCTCCACCCCTTGGATTTCGAAATTTAGGGCTAGGGTTTTCAAACCCTAGCCTTCCTCCCTAAGTAATTTTGAAAATAGTAGGTGTCACACCCCGAAACCGATGGCAGAAACGTTACGGGGCGGAGGACGTCATGTGTAGTATCACAACAGTTGTATCATAGTAAGCGAAGTAAACACAACCATTACATTATAATATGAGTATTTACATTGTTCAAAAACATGGTTTATACATATCAGTAAATATAGCAAAAGTAAAAGACGTGACTTCAGAATGTTCCGTCTTCTCCAAAAGTCGGCAGGAGTACCTGTCTATTGATGCCCTGAGAATACAAGCAGTTTTAAAATATCAGCATAAAGCTGGTGAGTTCATAAGCGTTTAGTTCTGGTAAAAGAAATGTTTCTTTGATCCTTTGAAAAGTGTATCCCAAGAAAATCCTATATTTTCTTATGAAAGGAGTTTGATTATCCATATGTTAAACAGCCCGATTACGAAAAGTTGAGTTATCCCAGGAAAATCCTATATTTTCCTTAAAAGTTGATAGTTGGTTATCGATTCTGAAATGAGGTGTACAAGTATCTACCATACTTGTATCGTTAGATGTAGTTTCCTTGAAAAACCCTGTTTACTCTCTGTGAGACGTATTAGCCTTATTACATAAATAAAACTAATAAAGAAGTAGGTAGTGAACTAGATCCTAAGGGTATTATCAATACCCTCTAGTAATCAAATCGGTTATTACTTTGAGGTTAGTTCACTTGTTTCATTATTACAAAAGTAAGTCTTTGTTATCTAGGTTGCGAGTTTTATAACCATACATTAAACTGGATATGGCACGAAACGGGGCCAGTATCTTTTATGACTTTGTCACCCGTAGACCTGACGGTCCCACTGTAGCTAGCAGCGAGGTGCGGGATAGTCAGTCCCGTATAGATCTATACACAATAGTCACGCTCTCCCTACAAGAGATTCTGGTTATAAGGGCTAGTCCTACACTCACGAATCCGGTGGAGTGTTACCAAGGACGTGTCTCCAATCCTAAAATAACAAACTTACAAGTAATAGCATCGAAAATCCTATTTATGTTTTGTATAAATCCTTTAGAAAATATCACATTCTATGAAAAGATTTACAAGTTCCTTGCTCTAGTTTTGAAAACTGTTTCTACGAGTTGATTTCTTAATCGATTGGTAAAACGGTTTTCTGAGTTAAAAGCATACTGAACATATAATTATTTTAAATAAAATAATATACTTGAGCACAAGTTTCCTTGTACTTTTGCTTGTATTCCCCCCTGAAAACATGAAAAACTCGGAAAAAGCGTAGGGGTATGAACTCACTGTTTGACGTGGGATTTGAGTGTAAGTTGCTAGGAATTGCTGAGTGTCAAATAAAGCCTTGGACACAAACGGATCCTATTTAGCACGTAAAAGTACATATATACATTAGGTGAGGGCATAACACTATTTGTTATGGAAGGAAACCATCTTCGGGACTAGAAAACACTTAAAACTAAGTGTTAGAATCACATGAGTTTGAAGAGGGGAGTTTGCGGCCGTAATTAGGAGTTTACGGTCTATGGGTTTACGGTCCATGGGTTTACGGTCCATGAGTTTACGGTCCATGGGTTTACGGCCGTAAACACTTGACGAAAAGATGCGATTTTCGGTGTTTCAAGGTCCTTTCTAGCCTTCTGGAAGTGTTCTAAGACTCGTTTCTAAGCTTGGGAGGGTGTTGTGGCAACTTTGTACCCCATAAATAGAGTTTACGGTCAAGGGAGATTGCCTTGACCGTAAACACCCTTCTGGTCACGATTTCTAGGTGTTTAACAAGTGATTCTTGTATCCAACAAGCTAGGGGTAGTGTACTTACGTAGTAGAAGCTTGAAATGAGGTTTTTAGCCACCAAGAACTAGTGTGTGTTCTTGGTGTTTTTGGTGAGAGAGAAAATCTAGAAAAAGATAAGATTTATGAGCTAGGAACATGGATTTGCCACTAGAAGTGAGATAGAAACACAATCAAGGTGAAGAATCACTTACATTCTTGAGGATCCTTGGGCAAATTCAAAGTTTGTAGAGAGAGAGTAGAGAGAGAAAGCTTCTGGAGTGTGTAAAGTGAGAAATGAAGGTCACTCATCCCTTATATAGGGGTGAGTTTACGGCCAAGGGGTGGGGTGGAGGGTTTACGGTCGTAAACAGGGTTTACGGTCGTAAACTGAGTTTGCGGCCGTAAACTCCTCTCGAAGGGTTGTTTGGCCCGGATGCTATGCTTTGACTTAGAAAACCTCGTTTTCGAATACGAAGCTCTATCGGATTGAGTTTAGAATATTCCTTTTAGACCAAAAATAATACTAACATGAACGAAAATAAATCAATTCGGATTTATTTAGAACGTAAGGTCCTTCCCAAACTAAGGAATTTGACGGAGTTAACTAACACCCAAATTTTTATAAACGGAAACTGGGTAAGGATAACGGAAAAAGTTTCAGGTTGTCACAGTAGGTTGTTAGGGTTTCCATATTTTTATAATTGTTAGTTTAATTTGATTAAAATGGATAATTATAAAATTGGATAAATCCTATACCCTAATTTTTGAAAATTAGAGGGTAAGGATTAGGATTAAATTATTTGATTAATTTAATTAGATAATCCTTAATTGATTTAATTTATTTAATTGTTAAAAAATTAAATCATTTTTAATTTATTCTAAATTTAATTAATTGAATATTAATTTCGAAATTTAAAATATAAACCATACTATTTTGAAAAGTTTAAAATACACCTTATATTATATGTAAAATTAAAAGCTTAATTATTACTCTATATATAAGAATAAGTCAGTCAAATCGCTAGTACGCCTCATTTATGAATCTAGTCTATAAAGGGGGTATAAGGAAACTGTCTATAAAATGGTAGTTGAATGGGTGTCCACTCTCACTCACCGCTTTCTCGATTAGTGGAGGGTCGTTAGCCGAAGGGTTTGATAGGACAAATTAATTCTCATTAAAAGTATAATGTTATTAAAGTAACTAAACCTTTTTATTAAAAATCCCAATCTTAGTTACTTTAGAAAAATGTGAATTTGTATGTTAACCTATGAAATTGCACATTACACTTTATAAGTCGTTAGTGGAGTGTGTGTGGTTAACCAGTACACTAACAGGGACTAATAAAGAGTTGTAATGGGTATCTCATAAATTATCATTGTTGATGGAGCATGTGTTGTTTACCAGCATATCAATTGGGATAAAAATGACAATGAGGTTACCAAGCACATTTGCATGGTTATTCACATCTTGTTTGTGATCCTCGGTATCCCAATCACAAATAGAAGAGCATAATCTAAGATTAAACATGTCGTTGAATAGTTTCAATGAATCTCAAAAGATCTAGGGATTTCACTTAACTTAATTTCATTTTTCATTTTCTTTTGGTGGAATTGGTAAATCGTCATTTACCTATCTTTATAAAATTTACAATTAGATTACGACATCCATTTTCTAAGTTGTGAATTGTTGGATCCTAGCCTTAATATTTTATTTTGGGTTATTATATTAAGGATTATTCTTATCTCACTAAAACTACCTTCCTTTTACAGATGTCTAATCCAACTGATGCTTCTGGTTCCTCCTCCTCCAACCACCATAACTTCTCCTTGATTTCCATCTTCTCCAAGGTCATATTGGATAGTTCCAATTACAATGATTGGATGCAAAATATCAAAATGGACCTTCGATCTGAGAACAAAGAATATGTTCTCGAAAAGGAACTCAATGAGATTGATGAAGAGAATGCCACTCCTGAAGAATTAGCCTCCTACAAGAAGCACTACGATGATACAACAAAAGTTGCTTGCATCATGGTAGCCACCATGACCCCTGAGTTGCAAAGGTTTTATGAGGATTACTGGCCCTACGAGATGAACAAGGACCTTGTGGAAAAGTACCATAAGCAAGCTCGCCAAGTAAAGTACGAAGTGATCAAGTCCCTCATGGCATGCAAGATGAAGGTGGAAGAATCTGTCTGTGGCCATGTGCAAAGGATGCAACATAACGTGGAATGCCTTGTTAGGCTGAATGTGCATTATGATGAGGAGTTGGCTATTGACATAGCCCTAAATTCCTTACCTAGTTGTTATGATCAGTTCATTCTGACCTATCATTTGAACAACAGTGAGACCACCCTGGCTCAATTGCACAATCTCCTGTAGACAGCTGAAGCAGGAATGAAGGAAAAAGGTGTTGCCTCCACTCCTGCTAGTGCTCCCTTCCTAGCCATTGGACAAGAAAAGGGTAAAAAGAGGAAACATCCTCCCAAACAAAACGGGAAGGGAAAGTCTCATGCAGGGTCATCCAGTAGTGTCCCCAAAGGAAAGTCTAGTTCTGATCATCCACCCTCTTATGATCCCAAAGAGGCTATCTGATTTTACTGCAATGACAAGGGGAATTGGAAACGAAGTTATCTGAAGTATCTGCAAGATATCAAAGATGGCAAAGTGAAGCCAACTTCTGCAGGTATATACACTATTTCATCTAATAACTCATCATCTTCTCGTTCTTGGGTTCTTGAGATAGGATGTGGATTTCACATTTGTTCTGATTTGTAGGGGCTAAAAAGAAGTAAATAGGTGGAGCACGGTTAAATGAACTTGATCATGGGGAATAGGCGATCTTCTCTTGTTACCAAGATTGGAGTTTATAGTCTAGTTCTTAGTAATGGTGTTAGTTTAGATTTAATAAATTGTTGCTGCTTGTCAAAAATGACAAGAAACATTATCTCTTTTCATGCATTGTTCAAACAAGGGTTTAGATATTCATTTAATGATTTGAGTGGTTATATTTCTGCTTATAAAAATGATGTTTTTTATTTTGAAGCTTTACCTTGTGATGGTGTGTATGAAATTGTGATGTGTGTAGACAATTTAGGCAATAGTGTATTTCAAATTGATTCATTTAATGGTATAGACAAAGCATGTTTGTGGCATTATCGTCTTGGACACATTAACAAGAAATGCATCGCCCAACTCCAAAAGGATGGAGTTTTGGAATCGTTTGACCTAAGATCGCATGATGCATATGAATCTTGTCTTTTGGGTAAGATAACAAAATCACATTTCACTGGATCTTGTGAAAGAGGTGAAGATTTGTTGGACCTCATACACACAGATGTGTGTGGACCCTTCAGATCCACCACAAGGGATGCAAATCGAATTTATGTGACATTTACAGATGATTATAGTACATATGGTTATATTTACTTAATCAAACATAAATCGGAAACCTTTGCAAAGTTCAAAGAGTTTAAACATGAAGTCGAGAATCAATTGGGCAGGAAGATAAAGGTGCTCCGATCAGATAGAGACAAAGAGTATCTTAGTATCGTCTTCCACGACTATCTCAAGGAATGTGGAATAGTTTCAGAATTGAGCCCTCCTAGGACACCTTAACTTAATGGTGTGGGTGAGAGGCGCAATCGAACCTTGTTGGACATGGTTCGTTCCAGATGATTCAAGCTTCTCTTCCAATTTCATTTTGGGGGTATGCCTTAGAGATTGCCGCCCATATTCTTAATCTTGTCCCAACTAAGAAGGTTGCCAAAACACCTCATGAGATGTGGATAGGGAAAGTTCTCTCGTTAGAAAATATCAAGATTTGGGGTTGTGAAGCTTTCATTAGACGAGAGACTCACAACAAGCTTGAACCTCGAAGTGAGATGTATTTTCATTGGCTACCCACAAAACTCCTTTGGATATTTGTTCTATAGACCTAGTGAAAACGTGGTCTTTGTAGCACGAAGAAGAGTCTTTAGTGATAGAGAGATCATATGAAAAGAGGAGAGTGGGGTTACTATTGACCTTGAAGAGATTCAAGAGTCAAATGATGAAGGAACCTCTGAAGACGCTAGGGTTCAACTAGAGGAAGAGATTCTAGTTGAACCAGTTGACAATTCATTACCTCTTTGTCGCTCTAGTAGAGTTAGCATGCCACCTGAGTTCTATGGTTTCCATATAACTACATATGGTGATACATTTATCAGTGATCATACACTGGTAAATTTGGATGAACCTGCTAACTACAAGGAAGCAATGGCAGGCCCTGAGGCGGCCAAATGGAAAGAGGCAGTGGACAACGAGATCAAGTCTATGTATGACAACCAAGTTTGGAATTTGGTTGATCAACAACCTAGTCGGAAGACGGTTGATTGCAAATGGATCTTCAAGAAGAAGACTGACATGGATGGTAATGTACACAAATTCAAAAAACGATTGGTTTCAAAGGGCTTTACTCAAACCCCATGGATTGACTATGATGAGACCTTCTCACCAGTGGCTATTATAAAATCTATTAGGATAATGCTAGCCATAGCTGCCTTTCATGATTATGAAATTTGGCAGATAGATGTCAAAATCGATTTCCTTAATGGGAAGTTGGTTGAGGATGTTTACAGGAGTCATCCAGAGGGTTTTGTTGATGCAAAGTTATCTAATAGAGTGTGTAATCTTGAGAAATCAATATATGGATTGAAACAAGCATCTCGCAGATGGAATCTTTGTTTCGATGAGAAAGTCAAAGAATTTGGTTTCTCTAGAAGTGAAGATGAGTCATGTGTATATGTCAAAACTAGTGGGAGTATAGTTACCTTCCTATTATTCTATGTTGATGACATACTTCTTATAGGAAACGACATTCCAAATTTGCAAGAGGTTAAGTCTTGGCTTGGAAAGTGTTTTGCTACGAAGGACCTAGGTGAGGCTGCCTATACTAAATGGACTTAGTCAAAGTACATATTTGGAAAATGTGCTAAACGTTTTAGTATGGAAAATTCCAAGAAAGGATAACTGCCCATCCAGAGTAATACTAAACTGAGTAAGACTCAGAGTCCGAGTACCGATGCAAAAATAGCTGAAATGAGTAGGATTCCATACGTTTCCGTTGTAGGATCTATCATGTATGCTATGACATGTACTCGACCTGATGTGTCCTTTGCTTTGAGCATGGACATTTGTTATCAGGGAAATCCAGGTAAAGCTTATTGTATAGCAGTTAATAATATTCTCACGTATTTAGGAAGGACTAAGGACTGGGTCCTAGTACTTGGTGGCAGTGATACATTGACTGTAACTGGGTATAGTGACACCAGCTTTCAAACAGAGAGAGACAACTTCCGTTCTCAATCTGGTTGGATGTTTACTTTAAATGGATGAGCGGTTACTTGGAAAAGTTCCAAACAAGAGACAGTGGCTGATTCTACTTGTGAGTCAGAATACATAGCTGCAAGTGAAGCATCAAAGGAAGCAATTTGGTTGAAGAACTTCATCAGAGATCTTGGAGTTGTTCCAACCATTAAGGAGTCGATAGAACTTTTCTGTGATAATGAAGGGGCAGTTGCCTTGACAAAGGAACCAAGAGATCATGTAAGATCAAGAAATATCGACAATAAGTGCCATTTCATCAGACATAGAGTAGAATAAGGTCACCTCACTGTGAAGAAAATATCATCTGACGAAAATCTTGCAGATCCACTCACGAAAGGTCTGAGTAGGGCTAAACACATTCAACATGCCAGGAGCATAGGTCTGAGAGATGATATTAGTTTTAGTAGTTAGATAGTTAGTTTGAAACTTGTAACAAAGTAAATGTAATTGACTTTTGGTGATTAAATAATAGAGAGTTATTTATGAGTTTGTTTACTACCTTTTGTTAATTGTTTATTATTGTGTTTTTCATTTTGCTTGTTTTACTTCCCGAATAATTTGATTATTCAAACTCCATAGTCGTTCGTACTTTTGGAAGTAAGTAGTGAATTAAGACTGTCATGAATTGAATTGTAGATTGTGTAAAGAGTTTTAGACATAGCAATGGTATTGCTACAATGTTCATGAGTACTTAGAAATGGAGATTTAAGTATTAGATAAGCCCACACTCAGAGATTTACTTCATGGAATTTATTACAAGTAATTTTGAGACGATAATATCTTATAATATTAAAACAGAGATATATGACTTGTAGTTTACAAGTCGGTCGTGCATTGATAATACGTAAACGCATCAAGAACTTGATGTTATAAACCGTATTGTCATGCATGATTTGATGAGTAAATGGTGCAAGCATATAAGTCAAAATTTATTCGTTCCTTTTTCCCTAATAGGAAAAGCGATATCTTTGGGCCCCTCAGTGATTTGGTGTTGACTTATAGTGTTGGGCCCGATCAGGACTAAATTGATGTGTTTAATTAGAAGTACTATGTCATTACAAATCAGAAAATGAGAAATAAAGTCTTGGATAATGAGACTGATTCTATTCCATGTCTCATGTTTCGAATGATATCTTGTAGACTGGAGGATTATATGATCACTTATCTTAGGACACGTAACTGACTGGGTTAGAGTTCGACAACGGCTTTTGGAAGCTACAACTTGTTGATCGATTCAGAAGTTATACTGGAAATTATAGTTATAGACTTATTCAAGTGGGAGATTATTGGATTAGGTGTTTAAGCCCATAACTAAAATTGGTATATAATTTGAATTGATAGTAACACAGTCCTTTTGGGTTGCCCTCAAACCTAGCAACTGGACAAGATGATTTTTTTGGAGAGAGATATTAATTTATTATGTGAATAATAAATTAAATAAATGGTTTATTAATGTGTTATGAAAATAATATATTAATTAGAGATCATATTATTTAATTAATAATTAATCAGAAATTAATTAGAATTAATTTTGAGATTAATTAGATTAATTAAAAGCACATTGAGTTTTGGTTATTTACTGATAGTTGAGAAACGAAGGCTCTAGAACCTCATGGAGTGAGGTGGACGAAAATCTCTAGGGCAAGCCTAAGAGTTTTCATCCAAGGCCCTTGTCTAAATGGATTGGGTTGCTTGGTCACCAAGCAAAGGGATCTAGGGCATATCCCTTAAACCCTAGCTTTGGCACCAAGTTTGCTCAACTATATAAGGAACCCTTGGGTCCTATATTTCGCCACTCCTTCTATTCCTAAGGCTTGGATGAAATCTTGCCTCCCCTCTCCTCTCTCTTACATTATCCTCTTGCTAGCTTGGGTGTGATTCCATTAGAGGCACGATACTTGTGGTGCTTGCTTCCAAAAGATCAACAAAGAGGAATTCTAGTTGTTTGCTATAAAAACTAAAAGGTATGTAACCCTAAATCCCTCTCATCTAAATTTCGAAATTTCCCTAAGGTTTCCAGGTTTCTCTTTGATGTTCTTAGTTATAGGTTCAATAGAGAAAACATAGATCCTATTTAGGTTGCATGCGAACTTAAGGGTTTTAATTTTGTTTGTTTACCTAAATTTCATCACCTGAATGATCTTATTTCAATAACCTAGATTTTAATCAATGAGAATGTGTCAAAGATCCCTGAATCAAATTGAAATGATTTCATTATTGGCTTTGGTCATATCAAAGCTTTTCTGGAGAGCTACTACGAATATCTGGTGATTACAGATAATGATATTGCTTTGGCTATCAAGAAGAATGTGAAAGTGCCTCAAACTTTTACGAAGGATAAGCTGAACATCAACGAATTTGAAGATGGTGAAATTATCCATCAACCTTATGGTGTGGTTTTTCAGGGAAAGAACAAGAGGGGGAAACGAAGTTTTTATTTCAAATCACTGATCATGAAAGATATTCAAATTCTCATTTCACCAACATCTTAATTCGCATCAACAACTGCAAAAAGAATGATGTTGAAGACAAGGCTAAGATTAGGAAGATTATTTTGCGGTACATGGAAGTTCGAAGGCAACTTCTATAGACAATGAAGTTAATAGTTTGATATTCGACTACTCTCAGTATTGGGGAGATTGTTGGGGTCAAATGTCTATAGTGAGGAGTTGAATGTACTTTGTGTCTGTAAAGTGTCAAAAATAGTCTGGTTTCGACACTCTATCTATTAACAAGGCATTTTAGTTTCGACACTGTAATGTTTAGTCCTTGTTATTTTTTGTGCGTCTGTTGTACCCTATAAATAGAGTAGGTACATAGAGTAGAGTAACGATCGAACTAAGCGTTATTCTCATTTTGTACTCTCAAACACTCTTGTACTCTTCAGACGGTATTGAGCCAAACAGATCTTATTTAGATCATGTATATGTTTACAGCTTTTATTAATTCATTTGTGCTCTTAATCAATCTCTAACTCACATCAATTCTATTAGCAACACATCATCATCACTTGACTCATTGGATGTTAGAGACTGTGATTAAAAAAAATATTAAAACATATTATAAAAGTGAAATAGTTCCAAAAATAAAACCAAACATTACAAAACATATCCATAACAAAAATTATAAAATGTCAATTAGTCTAAAATAACATGTTTGTCTAAACTTGCTCCGACCTCATCTTTCGGAGTTCAATTTGCTTTCATTTTAAACTTTAACATCATCTTCGTTTTCTTTTTTAATTTTATGGGTGTCCTTGGTGGTTTAATGTTTGAATTTTTTTTTCTAATTTAACATCTATTTTTTTATCCGCAAAACACAATCCAACAAAATTTAATATTTAAATATAGTAACATAAAAAAATATTTATAATATTTTAAAAAAATTATAGATTACCTTTATCGGACCCAATTTTGAAAGCTTAGATGATAAATAATTTCGTCGTCCGTAAAATCCACTTATTTATATAATATCCACACAAACCGACATTCGAATAAACTAGCTCTTATTTCAGACTAATACGAGGTATTGGTTTAACTCAAATCAAATTAAATATTAATTTAACAATGTAAGAAACACAAATAAAATGCATGTTAAACTACATTCCGGATATGATCTTCGTTCTGGATTATGTTCTTTATATTCCGGACTAATAATATCATTCCGAAATCATTTTAAAGGGTATTGTAAACTTATTTCCGTTCTAAGTAGTGATACTAACATATTTAAGATACTTATATGGTTACAATGACTAAAAGAAAAAAAAAAACTATCACAAAGTTTAAGTTATTTCAGAGTTGTTTCTGATATTCTAAAATTGTTCTACACATTTCAGAATATAGAAATCATATGTAAACTAAAATGCAAGTAATTTAAACAGTATCAACCTGATTTGCTAAATCCATGGTAGAAAAGGCTTAAAAATCTTTAAATTTTTGGTAGCAACAAGTTCAAAACATTAGTATTGAGAATGTTGATTATGATTATTGATGTATGAGTCCCATATATATAACATTATCCCACAGTAATAAATATGATCCGCTTTGGCCTTTTCTGGAATGTCCTTTTGAAAAAATTATTCGTTTAAAAAAAATGCTTAGTATTATTATTTTAAAAAAACATTCTAAAATATGAAATATATTATTTAATTTGGATACTACTATATTTATACCTTCTCACTTACATAAATTATTAAAGCATAATCTATAGAACACGTTTAACCACTCATATATGGTTACATAAATTACCAAATCATAATGAATAGATACACGTTACCCACTCATATATGGGATATACGAAATAATTTAGGTTATGTATAAACTTATCCTTTAATTTCACTGATTTAATTGAGTACAAAAGTGGGGTTGATATAATTTGCACATGGAGGGTTGACTTATACAAGTAATTATAATTATTTCTAAAGTAATAATAATGCCTCATACAAATAATCATATTTATTTCTTATAATAATGTTATATCCACACAATATTATATTTCTAGTTGATTTAGATTACATATAGTGAGGAATGCAAAGTTACTTTTTAAAATCCATAAGTAATTCGTATGTCGATAGTTAAATATTTTATAAATTGGTTAAAATGTAATTATTCTTTCGTAACAGGACGAGAGAATTTTTAAATATGGTTAAATTATATATATATATATATATATATATATATATATATATATATATATATATATATATATATAGAGAGAGAGAGAGAGCTAGGTTCATTTGTTTAAAGTATTTATTGTGTTATTGTATGCACAAATGTGGGTCAATCAAAATTTAAAATATAAATAAATAATTAAATAAATAAATAAGGGTAATTTGGTAATTTTATAAACAACTTCCCCAAATACTTTCCTATAATTATGCTAGTTGATTTTAACCTAATTTATCCCCTTTTAATTACCACCACGATCCAAAGTTTTGATTTTAACCTAACCCCCCCCCCCCCCCCCCCCGGTAGGAACTGGTCGATCCATCAGGAGGAGGATCGCCGACTCTGGGGCTCGATGAGGCCGAAGCATCGAAGACGTGAAAAAGCAGCGATGTGGTCTCCTGGGTTCGACGTGCCGAAGGGAAGAACGGGATGGGGTAGGGCAGCAGCATCGTCGCGGTAGGAAAGAGGTCGATGGATCAGAGGGGGTTGTCGCCGACTGGTTTTGCTCCGGGGAAACACCCACTTCGGTAGGTTTTGCTCTCGGTGGTTGAAAGGTGCGTGGACGGGGGCTGCTACGACATCTCCCCTGTTCTTTTTCTCTCTTTTTTTCTTGATCTAGCAATAGCTCCATTGAAATATCAGTGAAACAGATGAGCATGGGGTTTGCTTTAGCAGCCTCGTTTTTTTTTTTTTTTGGGATAGGAATCAATGTAGGATAAAGATGGATGTTTGGATTTGTATTTGACAGAAATTGATAGAGAGGAACAGAAGAACAATGAAAATTCCTTTTTCTTTGTTTGTTTTGACACAAACTGATGAAGAAATGGATATTTGGTGTTGATGTTTTACAGTGAATTGATGGGTGTTTCTTGATCATCCATATCTCACAAAAAGTTTTTATCCTTGTATATATTATTTTAGAATGGAGTGTTGATTGTATTTGAGTTTAATCTTTTATTGAGTGTTCAGGAGGTAGAATGGCTGCAATGGAAGGACCAATAGGAGAAACAGAATTTGAGTGTGATTTTGGTCATAGTGAAACTTGGAATAATTCTATGCTTTAGCTGTTATATTTTACTTGATTAGCTGCTACATTTTTTTTATTTTTTTTATTGTTTGAACAGAAATCATTGGGAGGAATTGGTGTTTGATTTTGATTTTTGACAGGAAAATATAGAGGGAATAGGGGACATCGAATGGCTTATTCTACGGGATGAAGATGAACAATGATCACCAATAGTATATTCTGGTAGAATGATTTAGATATTTGTATTTCTTTGTTATTAATAAGTGTAACATTCTCATAGAATAGTATATAATTTTTTTTTCTTTTCTAAGAATGTAATGAAATTTTTTTTAACTTGTATCCAAAATTTTGTTATTCTTCAAGAAGTTCATTAAATCAAAATATATATTATATCAGAATGTGTATTCTTGTATGGTTCAATAATTTTTGCTATTTTTCTATATATTGATAAACATATTCCGTCAGAATTTCCGAATTAGGAGAATTATCATCCATACAATCAGATTTTTAAAATTAATAGAATCTATTTTCCTTTAAAATATGCAATTTTCCTTAAAATATGCAAATTTCCTTTATATATATATATATATATATATATATATATATATATATATATATATATATATATATGTAAGCATACAGTAAAATAAAAACTATTTAGTGGTTACAATACAAATATAAGAAGGCAAAAATGCGACAAGTTGCGCCACTAAACCTTTTTGTATGATAAAACCAACTTTTTTGAAGACTACATCCATAGATCTAAGGGACATAACATTGTTATGCATGATCCGTTGTACGCTAGTAAAAAGTTCCACGACATCTAGCGCGAGGAAACCAAATGTATCAAACACGAATGGTATGAACACGTGTTGATTTTCCATGCAAGACTTCTCATGTTTTGTGACTTTCATTTAGCATCTTTTAACGCAGCCTGCCTCGCTTTAAAACTCCCAACCCTCAAGCCCACGAGAGGGGTTATCCTAGTAAGGTCCATACACGCATGTTTCCCTCCAACCCATCCAAAAACCAAAACGTCAGCCGGTCTAAGGGTTGACCTTCCTTCTCTCAGGTCAGTCAAGAATTTCACCGATGTCTGTTTCTTGGCGAAAACCTCGACGTGATTAAATATGTCAAACAAAACATCCATAACCATATTATGTTAGTACTTGAACCCTTAGAGTTTTTTACAATAAACAACATGTTCTCCAATGGAGGCCAAACATGCCTTGTGACACACTGGACAAATTTCGCCAGCTGGGAATATTGGGATCATGAGCTGATATTAAAGGATATTACGATACTCCACCGGAGATATGTGTTGGCCAAGCCCATCTATAGGGATAGCTAGAAGAAAATATTTGCATGTGGTGCTCGTAAACTGATTTCTGTTGAACCATCATGGTGAATTGCACTTCTATGTCTTGGACAATTTTACTAAAAAAGGCACTAACCAATGTATGATGGAATTTAGGGGGGGGGGGGTGTCCTTATTAGTGAAGCTGCTAAAGTCAATGCTCGGAAGCGTGTTACGAGGAGATGCCAAGGCACTAGCATAATCATTATCCATACCATATTTGCAGCTATCCCGTAAGATGTGGTATTGTAACACCCAAGATTGTGCCCCTGAGACCACAAAAGCATATGTGGTAACCTCTACTGCTGAGTACAAACCCAAACCACCAAACCTAATGGGTAGGAAAGCAAGTCGCCACTGTATGTCCCCAAAGAAATGTAGGGTCGAAATATATTGTAAACAGTCAAAGTCTGTTTATTGTACTCTTCGTATGTTTTGTTCACTTCGTATATTTTGTTATGTATTTGCTAAGGTGTCTTTTGTATGAAGCTTAACGTCTAAGCCTTAGTATTTTTTGTACTTCCTGTTTCCTATAAATAGGAGCTGAGCATTAAGTAGATAGTAAGAGTTTGAGAGTGATTGTAAGAGTTTACCCTTTTTACTATCATTTTGTACTTGTGTTCATCGGAAGTAATAGAGCTGAAACCAGATTATATTTACTTCTCGTGTTCAAATTACATTTGTTTTACTCTGATTCGTTTCATACTCGATTCATCACTTCATCAATTGGTATCAGAGCAGGAATCATAATCTGCGATCTGATTTTCACTCTGATTCAAAAGGTTTTTGAATCAAATTCAAACCACCAAACATAATGGGTAGGAAAGCAAGTCGCCACTGTATGTCCCCAAAGAAATGTAGGGTCGAAATATATTGTAAACAGTCGAAGTCTGTTTATTGTACTCTTCGTATGTTTTGTTCACTTCGTATATTTTGTTATGTATTTGCTAAGGTGTCTTTTGTACGAAGCTTAACGTCTAAGCCTTAGTATTTTTTGTACTTCCTGTTTCCTATAAATAGGAGCTGAGCATTAAGTAGATAGTAAGAGTCTGAGAGTGATTGTAAGAGTGCACCCTTTTTACTATCATTTTGTACTTGTGTTCATCGGAAGTAATAGAGCTGAAACCAGATTATATTTACTTCTCGTGTTCAAATTACATTTGTTTTAGTCTGATTCGTTTCATACTCAATTCATCACTTCATCAATTGGTATCAGAGCAGGAATCATAATCTGCGATCTGATTTTCACTCTGATTCAAAAGGTTTTTGAATCAAATTCTGGTTCAAAAAGTTTCTGCACCTTTTGAAGTGAAAAGTGTTCTTGATCTTCAGTTGTGATTCGATTCTGCAACTGATTTGTTGAATCGAGTGTTCTACTTGAGTTTTCTGTTCAATTCAGCAATTTGCTTTCAAATTCTCTTTGATTTCTCAGAAAAATTCAATCCGTACATCAATGACGAACTTCAACTTAAACTCAATGACTTCATACTCTCATCTGCTAGGATCTTCAACTAAGATTCCTATGCTCATTCCGGAATACTATGATCAGTGGTCTGATCGTATGCAAGACTACTTGAATGGAATCGATGAAGTGCTTTGGTCATGCATCTCAGGGAGTGTTACTCTTCCGACAAATCTTCAACCAATTGGATCTTCATCTGGTACTACGAGTGTTGATGCTCAATCTGATCGTATGAAGAAACTTGAAAAACGTTGCATAAGGGAGTTACGGGGTGCATTGCCTCCAGTTGTGTATAACTATGTCAGAAGTTGTACAACTGCAAAAGAAATCTGGAATAATCTCAAAGAAAAGTTTCAAGGAAGCGAGAAGACAAAAATTAATTTAGTTAAGCACTGTTTGATTGAATTAAAAGATTTCAAGCAAAAAGAGGGTGAGTCAATTGAAGGTTACTATGATAGGCTGAATGAGTTGATCTATAAATGCCATCGTCATGGCATTACAAGGACAACAATGGAATTCAATTTGACATTGATCATGGGTCTACGAAAGGAATGGAGGAATGTTACTTTAATGGTGAAAACACAACAGAGTTTCGACACATCATCATTGAATGATTTGTATAATCTGCTAAAGGCTCACGAAGGCGAGGTAAATGAGATGGCTAAAGAATCGAAATTAAGCTTGGGTGGACCATTGGCTTTAGTTTCGAAAGTTTCAGAAAAGGAACAGGTTGAAGTAGAGAATTCTGATGAAGAGGGATTTTTAATGAATTCGGATGATGAGGCAGTAGCTTTTTACTCAAACAACAGAGTTAAAAAGTTTTTCAAGAAACCGTTTAATCCGAAGATGAAGCAGAGTGAGGGAAAAGGAAGTTTCGTGAAAAAGTCTGCAGGAGAAGAGAAGAAGAAGTTTGAAAAGAATGTTGAGAAGTTGACTGAGGTTAAGAATGAGAAGAAACTAAAAGGAGATTCGGGTGTTGACTGTCATTATTGCAATGGAGCAAATTATCTAGCAAATGATTGCATGCTTCGTAAGAAGGAGGAGAAAAAGAATAGGATAAACGACGAAGCGTATTATGTGGAGAGATTGGAAGAGGTGCGTTCGAAGGCGAAAAATTTGTCATTGGTGGCTAGAGGTGAACAGGAGGAAGAGGGCACATATCAGATCTGGTCTTCCGGATCCGATGATGAAGAGATGCGTAATCCTACGCATGGTGCCATGTTCGCGAAGCTGGAGGAAGATTCTGACGAAGAGGTGACTGGTCATTGCTTCATGGCCAAAAGTGCTGATAAATCTCCAATGACTACCAAGGTACTTACTATTCTTCAGTCTTTCAATATTCCTTTAAGTGCATATGATTCTGAATTAATTGCTTTTGATGATACTGTTGCTTATTTCAATGCTTTGGTTATCTCTGCTAGTAATGAGGCTAAGAAATCAACTTCTCAGTTGATAGAAGTACAGAAGCAGTTAGATGCCAAGAAAATAAGAATTGAGAGTTTAGAATTGCAAATTACAAACATCATGTGTGATATGGATTCTTTAAGCAGTAATGTTAAAATGTTATTAGCTCAAAGAAATATATATTGTAATTCTGCAAAGTGTTTGTATGCGAAATTGACTGCTTTACATCATTCGTCTGATATTAGCAAAGAACAACGTAGGAAGTTATTACCTTTTCTTGCTTTCAAAAGAGAGAAAATTGATAGCGTGTCTTATGATTGTGAGAAAACCATAGCAGAATTCGATAAAGTGTCTGATAATCGATTTGCTTATGGTATTGTTAAGATAGATGAATATTTGAATGCTGATGAACTTGTTGAAATTGTGAATGATACCTTAACCAAGAATGAACAAATCAAAATTTTGAAAAGAACTGAGAATTCGAAACTTGACTCTCAATCCAATTTCGCTGTTGTCGATGATAATTCTTATAGTTTCAGCGAAATCAGTGAAATTGAGGAAGAGGAAAGTGTCGATTGTTCACAGTTGTCTGTCATTAATGTCACATCTAAGTCTAAAGGAAAAGAAAAATGTAATGATTCGTTGGTTAAGAATGACACTAACAAACCCTCAACTTCGAAAGTTTGTGATTTCGACAATGTGAGTGTCAGAGATAGTCAAACAGATAGTAGTGATGATGAGGATGAAGCCCAAGTTTCGAATGAATCTAAGACTGACAAACCTGTTTCAAACGAACCAACCATTCCACGTGTTGTTGTTGATCAAGTGTTTGGGGATACTGAAAATTTCGACAAAGTTCTGTCTGAAAAAGGAGCCCATTATTTGGAAACAAATCAAGTGGTGTATCCAAATTTCAAGTGTACAGATGATGTTGTTTTTCCAAATCAAGTGTTTGTCACTACTGGAAATGTTGAAAACATTAAACCAGAATTCAACAAAATGGTCGAAAATGACAACAAGAAAACAACAAACGAATGATTCTTTTCAAATCAAAGCACTGTCGAAAATAATCTAACAAAGAATTCGTATGTTTTTCAAAGACAAAAACTTCAACGAAAATGGGTTGAAAAACAAAAAGCTGAGAAAGAAGTTTCAAAACAAGCTGTTGTGGAAAATGAAAGTGTTGTCAAATTAAATTCAAAAGAATTTAAAGAACAAATAGAAAAGTTTTCAAAAGAAAATGAAATTTCAAAAAGACAAGCACGAAAGAAAATTTTCTGGAAAACTGTTGAGTCTCGAAAGAAACAAAACGGTTTGACATTGAAAACGTCTGAAAACGAAAAGACTAAATCTGTTGAGAACAAGTCTTTAAATTCAACATCTTATTAAGACCAAAAGAAAAATCCCGCTCAATCAAACAACACAAAATCTGAATTTTATCCAAAAACAAATTATTCGAAAGTTCAAAATACAACGTTTTCCACAAATATCAAAAATACATCAAAGAGCTTTCAAAATCAACCCTCAACTAATCGATTTTCTTCTAATCAACAACAAAGATTTTCTCAAAAACAAAAATTTCACAATCGATTTTCTCAAAATGCAAGCGTTGGAAATAATGTTGGAAGTCGATATGCCCTGACATTTCGTCCTAAATCAAATGTTGATTTCGTTCCACAAAAACCGAATTTTCCAAATCCGTCTGGGAAGCAGAATTCGAAAGTGTCATACACAAAGGGTTCGTCAAGTGTGAAGAATATCGATCATTGGCTTGAAGGACAAGGGAAGATGTTTCAATCTCGTTAGTATTCCCAACAACAGATTCACGAAGCATATGAGCAATATTTGAATGATTCTTCAAATGGAAGTTCTTCTTCCAAAGAATCAAATATTCCTGTGAAAACATGGAAACCAGTTTCGAAAGATAAAACTGAGAACAAAAAGGCGAATGTCAGTGACAAATCTAAACCTTCGAAAACTTATGTTTCTGCTCCTTTACCTAATGATGTTGACTTAATTGACTCTTTCAAATCCAAAGTTTGTAATTGGGTACCTAAATTCTTTCATTAATTGCAGGTATTATGTGACGAGCAATATGATGAGAAATGGTACATTGATAGTGGTTGCTCTCATCACATGACTGGACGAATGGAAAATTTAAGAGATTATCGAAGTTTGGAAAATGCTAGAGTTGTGAAGTTTGGGAACAATCACAAGTGTCAGGTGAAAGGATATGGCAAAGTCACAAATGGAAAGTTCACTATCAATCATGTTGCTTATGTTGAAGGTCTTCAGATCTTGTTCTAGGTTTACCTGTACTAAAGTTTGATAATGATACTTTGTATGCAGCTTGTGAACAAGGAAAACAACATCGCAAAGGACATCCAATTGTCATAGATTCGAAAATTGTTGAACCGTTGGAACTTCTTCATATTGACCTTTGTGGACCATCAACTGCTGAAACCCTCAACAAGAAATGATACATTTTGGTTATAGTTGATGATTTTTCACGATTCACATGGGTGTATTTTCTCAGGTTAAAATCTGAAGTCGCTTAAACAATGATCGAATTTATCAAGAAAATTGAGTTGAGTTGAAAGAAGAACGTTCGAAAAATCAAAAGTGATAATGGTTCAGAGTTTAAAAATAATATGCTCGATTCGTTCTTAACTGAAAAAGGAATTTCGCATAATTTCTCATCGCCATATACACCACAACAAAATGGTGTGGTTGAAAGGAGGAATAGGTCACTTTGCAAAGAAGCAAGAACTATGTTGACATATGCGAATCTTCCTCAATATCTTTGGGCAGAAGCAGTTTCGACAGCATGTTTCACTCAGAATCGATCTTTTATTCATCGTCGATTTAATATCACTCCGTATGAAATCATCAATAACCGAAAACCTAATGTCAAATTCTTTCATGTTTTTGGTTGCAGGTGTTTTATCATGAATCTCAAAGATAATCTTTCGAAATTTCAAGCTAAGGCTGATGAAGGAATCTTTTTGGGATATTCAAATAATTTGGTGGCATACAGAGTGTTGAATAAACGAACTCGAAAAGTTGAAGAGACATTTAATCTCACCTTTGATGATTACTTTGTGAAACAAGTAGAAAAACAGTTCGACCAAAAACCAATTCTTAATGAATCGAATGATGAGTCTGAAAGTTCTAATTCATCAGATTTTGATTATGATTTAATTTTTGGTATTCCAGACAGGGCTGCTGATGCTGAAGTACATGCTGCTGATAATCAAACTCCTGAATCTTCGAAACATACTGATGATTCGACAATAACAACTGATACAACTGCTGATGGCGAAAGCATGCGAGAAGCTCAAGTGGAGGGGGAGCACTTGAATATTCCTTCAAATATTGAAGGGGAGAAGAGCAGTTTGAATGATGTTGTCGAGGGGGAGCATCAGAATGACAATGACAATTATTTCGAGGGGGAGCATGATGAAACTGAAACAATAAATCTTGATCAAAATGATGAATTTCATGATCTAAATGATAATGTTTCTGTTGCAGGATCTGAAAATGAAGAGATGTACGAAGATGCACCTTTGGACTTTGATCCAACATATCCACCGTTAGAGAAATGGACAAGGAATCATCCGAAAGATCAAGTTATTGGGAATCCACAAGATGGAGTTTTGACTAGAGCTCAAATTCGTGTAAAGAATGAGGTATTAAATACTCATCAAGAATTTTGCATGTTTAATGTTTTCATCTCGAAAAGTGAACCAAAGACAGTTAAGGTTGTAATGGAACACTCAGATTGGGTTGTTGCAATGCAATCCGAACTGGCTGAATTCGATAGAAACAAGGTTTGGAGATTAATTCCTAAACCTGAAAATGTTTCGATTGTCGGGTTAAAATGGATTTACAAAAACAAAAGTGACAAGGATGGAAATATTGTACGAAATAAAGCACGATTAGTCGTAAAAGGATATTCACAACAAGCAGGTATCGATTATGAAGAAACCTTTGCCCCTGTCGCAAGACTCGAGGCTATTCGAATATTTTTGGCTTATGCAGCTCACAAAGATTTCGATGTTTATCAAATGGATGTGAAATGTGCTTTTCTCAATGGTGAACTCGAAGAAACAGTTTATGTTGAACAACCTCCAGGTTTCGTAAATGAAATGCATCCTGATCATGTGTACATTTTAGATAAAGCTGTATATGGGTTAAAACAAGCACCAAGAGCATGGTATGCAACTCTTACCAGTTTCTTAAAACAGTCGAAATTTAAACAAGGATCAGTTGACCCCGCATTATTTCGAAAGAAAGTTGGGAACCATCTAATGCTTGTTCAAATATATGTCGATGATATTATTTTTGGCTCTACTGACCCTGCTTTGTCTAGTGAATTCGAAAACTTGATGAAAAGCCAATTCGAAATGATTTGTTTAGAAAGTAAATACTAACTAATCAACCTCTCTCTCTCTCTCGCTATATATATATATATATATACACACACACATACACACACACACATAGAGAGAGAGAGAGAGAAAGAGATACTTATGCACAAGAGTGATTATAGAACGATATTTGTAATGTCATATGATCCAAATGGTCACACCTTATAGCAATTCACTATTAATTGATTATTTATTAGAGTGATTTTGATTATAATTAGAAAAAACAGTTTTCCAAATCAATTAATCAAGATTTCTAGAATTTTATTGTTTTTTGAAAATGATTATTCTAAATCAATATTGTTTTAAGTACAATGTCCTAATATGGTGTTCACGTTAATAAAACTTACCTTGATGTAACTCATAATGACAATGTACTTTTTTTGTAATGGCAAATCTAATCTACTCCTAAACTACTTTTTAATTCCACCTATGTCGACAATGAGATTTGAACCCTCAACCTCAAGGAGGAAGGGCGACACTTGATACCGCTTGGCTAGAATAAGGCATTGTGCAAAAAGAAACTTGTACCTTATAGTATTGTCAACATTTACATTATACGGGTCACAAGGTTTATGTTGCTTAAGTAGATGTGAATGACCAAATTTCCATGTTTGGTTTTAGGAAAGTCCAAATTTGTATGTTACTAAATCTTTTAATTAGCATTGAATTTCAATTATGGCAGATTAAAATGCAATAAACATAGAAAAACAAAATTCATCACAAAAAGTAAAGATAACAGATGACGTTCATTTTTTTTCTTTTGATACCAGGTTTTAAAGTATTTTGATGTACTTGATAAAAGAATACAAACAAAAATTACTATATGTTGTCTTTGTTTTTTTACAAAGAAATGAAGAACTATTTATTTGTTAGTATTTTACTGAAATTTATACTTACATAAAGCTTGATATAATATTGGATGTGTGATGCGAGGAACAAAAGACAAACTAAATATTAAGGGGTAATTCCCTCAACGAACCAACCCCCGTGTGATCAAGCTTATATTTAAAGTTACGCATATTAATATTTTCCTTCAGTTTAGATTGGTGTATAAAACATTTAAGACAAAGAACCAAGTGATTACAACAATGAAATAATAATATCACTTAAGAATTCACTGAACCCTGTGATTACAACAATGAAATAGTAATGTCACTAATAAATTCAAATGGTCATCCAATCCCTAAAAGTGCAAACCATCGAAGAGTATGGTTTGCAATGGTTAATTTCCACGCTTCGTTGATGTACTTTGTAATGACTATCTATGTATTTTGTAATGAAGAAAACTTTATACCTCGAATGAAGTCAACCTCGTCTGAAAAAAAGTACCATTCCATTTTTTCGTGAAGGCAACTCCCCATAGTTGTCTGTTTTTCCTATGAACATGAACAAAAGTAAAGGACAATCACTATTAAATGTCAGACTATACTTGCGTAGACACTTCTTCAATTATGGTCAGTTATATGTTGTTTGTATCAGATCCATTTTTTCAAGCTCGGTTAAATTATTAGAATATTTGATATAATACTTTTTTTTTGGTAAACATAGATGATTTTTTTGTAAGAAAATCCATACATATTTTCTATGACAACTATATAGTTGTTATTTTTTAGTGACAAAAGTTAAATGCAGTTTTCTTTTTTTATCAAAAGTTGTCTTAGAAAACCGAAGTGTTGTTTTATATGATTTTTAGTGTGTGTGTGTATATATATATATATATATATATATATATATATATATATATATATATATATATGATGTGTATAAACTAGTCATGAACCTCTTGTTATGTATTTGTGTTGATTTATTAAAATGGTTGTAATATTTATTTATTTATATGGTATGTAATAATTTAATAGATAGTTTTCATTTTGTTTATTTTTATAAGTAATAGATTGGTTTTAGAAATAATTTACTTTTATAAACATGTAACAAGAATGAAGATGGTGACTATTTTGAAAATCAAAAGTTATAAACTTGATTTTATTAAAGTTTCTTAAACTTTATAAAATCATTTTTATAAACTTACTAGATGGTGTTGAAGCAAGTAGGAACATGAATACATTAAAACATTTTTGCTCCCTTAAGAATGAACTTGAAATTTTTGTGATGGCTCATAAAATGTCACTAGATGGTTGGTTTATTCACATATATTATAACATGCTTGTGTTGTTTAATTTTATGTTGATATTATGTTTATAACTATTAAATTAGATACCACACGCAAAATAATATTTTGATGATAAATAACATCACATGAAATTTGATTTTAATAAAATTTATCTTTCAACATAAGAGGTAAAATAGTTTTAAAAATAAAATGAGTTTTATCATTTAAAAAATAACCAACGTTAAATTTCGAGATTAAATTTATATAAATTTAAAAGTAAGTTTTTAGAAACTTATCAAACTCAAAACTTTCTTTTACAAAAGGATGTTTTATTAAAAGGTTTATAAATGTTCTTTAGTTCTCAAACGATAAATCTTAATACTAGTCAATGTTCTAAATAACGTTAGATATGATTTGGCGTCAATGTCAAGCCTCAAGCTTTTATGAGCCGTGGCGAGCCATATCGTTTGTAAAGCGTGACATAAGGCAGAAATTTTGTATATAATTAATAGTTATATATATATATATATATATATATATATATATATATATATATATATATATATATGTATGTGTACTATTTTTATTCATTTTTATATACATATATGACTTAATGCGACATTTTGTTAAAGCGTGACATCAATTACAAACCTCAGAGTCATGACGTGTGATGCCAAAGCCATGACGAGCTTTTTAGAATATTGATACTAGTTATTAAATTTAAAATTTGATCGCGTCAATTATATAAAATTTAAATTTTATAAAAGAACATTGTTAAAATGTGATTTTAAATAAAAAAAGTATACCATGGCTTATTAGATGTATGCAATAACCATGATATAATATGTTTTATAAACTAGAATTATAAAAACATCAAAGACGCCTTATTTAAAATCAAATCTATGAATTCCTATTTGAATAACACTCGTTCATCTCTTGTATACGCTAGTGGGATAAAAATCACCTAACCTCTATGTGTTATCTTTTGATGACCGATGTGTATTCGTGATTTTTATATCCTAGTTATAAGCCGATTACACAAGATTTGATCGGAAATCCGTTGTGATAAAAGATCACCTAATTAATAGAGATCCGAGACATAGATGAATCAAACATGTCTATTAAATTTTGTTATTCGCATTCCGGTAATGATATGAATTATATATTAGAATATAATTGAAACTCGATATCTACCTAGTTGGATTCAACTGAATGGGAGAAAAGTCACCTAACCATTTATTTTTTTTGCAGCTTGGATCCTAGAATTTGATAATTAATTTTCTTAGAAACTTAAAGGGTATTAATCATTCAAAAATTTAATATTAAAATACTAAATGAATTTTCTTAAAATTTTTTTAGATAAAACAAAAACCAATCTCATTACCATGCATCATCTTTCACTTGCTGAAATAATAACATTCTTTAAGGCCCTATTCCTAAACCACATGCTTTGAGCAGAAGACCTGAAGATGATACATGGTGGAGGCATAATTGTGATGATATAGATGTTTCTGAGATCATACTGGGAATATTTATTTCTATATGGATAAAATCGAATTGTCCAATTGGATAATTTGGATTGGACTATTTTGTTCGAATATTATGATTTTTGTATTAGTTTTCAACAAAACCAAATTATTATATTGGATTTCGGATTGATTTTGATTTATAAAATAAGAACCGAATAGTCTAAAAAAACCGAATAACTATTTAATATATATATATATATATATATATATATATATATATATATATATATATATATAACTATTTATAAATTTAGTAATTTATTTTTTCAAATACATTCAAGAAGTTTTACATAATAAAAAACATTAATATGTATTTTCTCTCTAAAAAAATATCTATATAATATTAAACTATAATATTTTTTTAGTAAGTGTTTATAAGCGTTAAACCACAACTAAATAATTTGGTTTTGTTTTTTTATAAAATTGGCTAATGTTCGAATTATATGTGTTTTTAAAATGTTCTAGTTTGGAAAACTGATCCAACCAAATTGTAATATGGCCGGATCGAATCAGATTTAATTTTGGTTTGAATTATTCGGATCCATGTTTTAAAAATCGAAATTAATTTGGATTCACTTGATTGGATCGGATCGAACCGATCCATCCAAACAAACACCCCTAGTTATTCTTGACTTTCAGGTAGTCTTGGATAACTTAGATGTATATATGATGTTCCGACAGGTTAAACAGGTATTCCAATAATATAGTGATATTTTGGTTTGAGCCAGTTCAAACAATGGAAGAATACAAGGCTTAAAAGAATCACCTTTGTGTAATCTAAGAGACCCATTAATTCTTGGAAATGACACATTTAGGCCCTAAAAATCCAGAAAGGCTCATAGAGATGAATCTTATTTCTATTGTCAAGAAACAAGATACTGGAAGAGTATTTGTCCATTTTATTTGAAAAATATTGGTTGGGCCAGTAATTCAGGTATCTACTACATAGAACTTAAACTTTTCATTAAAAAGTCATGTACTTAATACTTAATGTTAATTTAATATTTGTAAATGTTTACAAATATTTAAGAAGAGTAAGCAACTGATCACAAGCAAGTTGGAACTTCACTCTCAGAGTTTTGGTTATTTATGCTTAGAACATAAAGTACTTGTAATTGTAAAACAATGTTTTTTTTGAAACAATGTATGTTTTAATTTATCCTGTTTATATATATATATATATATATATATATATATATATATATATGTATCAATTAATTTATTTAATGATTGATTATTTACTTAAATCGTTTTTCATAATGATCACCCTCATATTCTGTAATGATTAAAATTCTATTTTTGAGAACTAGATCTCTTAATAGAGTTATAAAGTAAATATCAATGTTTTTTAAATAATAAGTTCTATATGGAATTACTTTTGACTCAAACTTGATTTGAATCAAATTTATCTTTGACAATTCTTATCTGTATTATATAAATAAAATACACATATTCCAACTTCAAGAAAAGGATTTTGAAGGAAAAGAATTTAGTTTATTTGACATATGTGAATCTTATTTATATATAAAAGACTCATATTGATATTTTCACTAAATTGTAGAAAAAATAATTATTAAGGAACTATACACTATGATGTATGACTTCCTTTCTAATGAATGTCTTGATTTAGCACAAGATACCAAATCAAATTTATTAACAACTATAGTCGTTGTAATTATATTTTACATGTTCAAAAATTATGAAACATTTTTTTAAAAGTTTTTAAATAAAAAGTTGAGATACAAAGCCATAGAATCATCTAAAACATTGGAGATAATAAAGGATGAATTAAACCTTACTAGATATGGTTTACTTTCTAATCAGTAAAAAATATATTCCTTTATCCCTTTGGGATTATGCCTTAATCATGATCACTTGTACTTTGAATATAAACGTCTAATGAATAGATTAAACACTTTACAAGATTTAGTATGGAAATGCTCCATCCTTATCTTATTAAATGTTTTGTGTATTTGAAGTTTATGCTAGGCTAAAGCTTCTAGTTCCAAAATCTACTAATTACATATTTGTAGAATATTATAAACGGTTGCTTAGATTATTTTATACAAACCCACCAAGAATAAGTTCTCTTATTCTTATGAAAGTTGAATTATCAAAAAACAAGTTTCTATTGACAAAGCATGTAGGAGGCACATAGAACTTGAAGCAACTCAAGAACCATAGCTTGATGTAGTAACGGTTGGCACTAGTTTCAAAAAGGAATTATTGAACATGAATAATAGCTATTCATAAACACAAACTATTCAAATATATGGTAGAAATCATTTGTAATATGAGAAATATGGAATCTCTTATTGATGAGTTCTTCTTGATGGTTTCTAGAAAATTGATCAACTACCAAAATAATATATCATATCTTGAACCTGAGAAATGACTTAGAGCCATGAACAATAAGATGTAATCCATGTATAATAATCAAGTATGAGCTTGATTAATCTTCCTCCCTATATAAAGGATAGAAGGAGTAAGTAATTCTTTTAGAATAAATACAAACATGGAGATCTGTACACATTTATCAAGGCTTGTTGTTAAAGGCTTTTCTTATACTCATGTCAATGGCTATGATCAAACATTTTCTTAAGTAGCTATGATTAGATCAATAAGGATATTGTTCACCATAACTGCATATTCTGATTATGAGATATGACAAATAAATTTCCAGAAAAACTACTTTCCTTAATAGACACCTACTTAAAGATGTCTATATATCTTAGCCTAGAGGTTTTCTTAATTCAAGTTATCCTAATAAAATATGTAAGCCTTAAGAGCCATTTGTGGATATAAAGAAAACATCTCAAAGTTGGAATCATCATTTTAATATTAAAAATACAAGGTATGATTTTATATCAAAATAAAGATAACATCTGTATTACTAAGAACTAGTGGGAGCAATGGTGATATTCCTAATCTTGTATGAATTAGACAAACTTAATCATGAGAAAACACATTTCGACCATGCAGGGCTATTTCACCATGAATCGAAAATTTTTTCTAAGATGAAATACTTATGAAAGTAAAGATACATTCTTGGAATTTAAAATCTATAGAGATAGATAAAGATGAATGTTAAAAGTTTTAAATCATTGTGCATAAGTTGACAATATCTTGAACGAGACCAAGAATCTTGGCATTGCCACATGGCACCATTTTGAGCTAGCCTCAAAAGGACCTACACATAGGTTTGAGGTATATAAAATGATTTTTATTCTATTTGTTTTGAAAAATGAGTCCATTCATGCCATATTATGCATAAGACTAGGTATATTATTATGTTGTGAGCATATCATACGATACCAATTGGAAACATGGGTAAGTCATTAGATTACTATAAGGACATTCTTAGAGTAATTAAGAAAAATAAGAGAATGTACATGAGATAATCAGTTTAGAAGAAGATCTTATGTAAAGAGCTATACAAGATGCTAACTTCATATATATATATATATATATATATATATATATATATATATATATATATATATATATATGTGTGTGTGTGTGTGTGTGTGTACATATATGAATTATAATTAGATTATGACTTCATTATGGAATGAAGAGTAAATTATGTTGGAATGAGGTCTAAGAAAAACATGATAGAACAATCTATTACAAAATAAGAATACATTACTTTAGAAGTTGTAATCAAATATGACTTGATAAATAAGAATACAGTACTTTAGAAGTTGTAATCAAATATGATTGGATAAATAAGTTTATTGAAAAACTAGGTTGAGTCCTTCCATTCAGGGATAACTTAGAAATCTTTTGTGACTTCAAAAGTATAATTAATCAAGCTAAGAGATTCTAAATCACATCAGAACACCAATGATATTCTCCAAGATATTTAATTATACTTAGAATAAAGTCAAATATAGAGATGATAGTATTCACAGTATTCACACAAATTAAATTTAGTTAGTCCCATTAATAAAGTCATTCCTTTAAGCTAATCATGGATGGTCACACTTAAGCTTAGGACTTTGTTATTCTAGAAATAAGATTTGATTTTGATTTAGTATTTAGATATTGAAACATTAAGATAATAACTATTATATTGTTTTGATATATTAGGATATGATATTTACATCAATACTTGTTGTGTTCAACATTAACATGTTTAATCCATGAATAATCTAATTAGTCTAAATTTTCATAGTCGCTTATAATTGTGGGAGCAGTTATGAAGTAAAACTAATATGATTGGATTGGTTGACTCTCACAAGCTAAAAGTAGGGAAAAGGTTGTAACCAAGATTCACTGGTACTTGTCAGAGAACCGGTACTAAACAAACATGCATCAAGATCACCTCATAGATCATAATTATGAGTGACACTTGATAAAAAGGTACTATCTCTGTATCCTTAATACCTGAGATACATATTGGAACTTAAGTGTAGGAAGTCCTATGCTTTGATGTGGTCAAACACTAATACTTAACCTGGTAGTTATAAAATCCATTACCATGTGTAGTGTGAACTATGCAAGAGGCTTATATAATCAAGATGGGATTTGTTACTCTTATGTGTTGAGAGGAAGACATTTATATCATGTTACCCAAAGTTTAACATCAAATGAGAGTGATTGTGATCGAAGTCTCATGTTCAACAAGATGTATGTAACAAATGAATAACTAATAAACTTACCTTATACATCAATTGTAGCTTTGAGCTTTTGGGAATTGGATGTTGATGAATGGAATTCTTTGTTGGGTGTTATTGAGGGTAGTGAAATGTTTCTAGACATTCACCATTGTCTATATCATTCTATTACGAGTCTTGTGCAAGCGGTAGTTTGAAAGATCTTTATGCCTAAGAGTCATTATAGAATGATATTTGCTAATGACATATGGTCCTATAGGGTGACACCTTATAACAAGTTACTACTAATTGATTATTTATTAGAGTTGTTTTTATTATTAATAAATATCAACACTTGTATTTAATTGAAAAAATATTATTTTATGAATATCGTATTTTACCAATATATTGAGAATTATTGTTACTAGGAAATAATAATAAAAAGAACAAAAACTAGTAAATATCATATGGTATGAATATTAATGTTGTGTACAAACGTTTTGGGCACTTTGAGTTATCACTTAGTTTGATTCTAACTTGCTAGTTATGGGATGGAGTGCAAGACACGTTTTAGTCTTGACTTTCGCCACCAAAAGTCAAGGTAGAAGGAAGAAGCAAAGGCTTGCTTATTGTCTTTCATCTTACATCCTTACATGTCATAAGAGTACGCCATACTATCATTTAATGTTATCCTTGAATTAGTGCATAATGATATGTGTATAAGGAGTGCCTAACTAAGAGAAAGGGTGGCTCTTTTGAGCATATTTCTTAAAAAAAAGGATGCCATTTTTGAGAAATTCGAGCTCTCTCACCCTCTCTTCGTTCTCGCAACTTAGTGCTAGATTTGAAGGTTTATATGTTGCTTTTCTTTAAGGTTTATTTGGTATACAATTTAAGGCTTAAGAACAACTTATATACAAGTGAAGACTAGCATCTTTGTTGGTTTATCCTTGCTTGGTGGATACTTTTAGAGAGCTTATATTTTGAAGCTTCATGAACCACTTCATCAATTTCCATCTCCCATGATAATCAAAGTCTTCAAAGGTTGTAACACTTTTCTTTCTATGGTTGATTTAATTTTTCCATGTTTTGCAAAATGATCATTGGTGGGTTAAAAAATGGTTTTAAGTTTATTCAATTTTAAAACTTCTGTTGCCGTTTTTAGCGTTTTTGGGAAAACGATTTTGAATAAAACCCAACACACACACACGTATATATATATATATATATATATATATATATATATATATATATATATATATATAGTAATACCTATTTTCTTAATGACGTGTATTGGGATTTTGGTCCTTGATGATTCTAATGACCCAAAAATTCTTTAGGTCCAAACCCTGAGATAAAAAAACACAAGTGAGTTGTCGACCAGGATTGCTCCCAGGAGAATGATCCAATGATGAAGTTAGAAACTGATAGAGTAATTTACAATCTTATGAATTTAGGTCACATGTGTTGGTAACATACCTTTGCCGACCTATCGAGTTCATCTTAACCGACGATGTGAAATGTTCCATGTAGACGAGCGTCTAATCCTCATATATGCTCTCCTTACTGAGCGTACAAGAATTATACTAAGGAGTGGTCATTGGTTATGTCAGTTTGTTATTGGTGAATCATTGGTAGACTAAAGTATAATACGGCCTAGACTTTTTCAGAGTTATTAGTTGTGCATATGTTGCATGTATCCGACGATTGCTCCTTTGCCCGACTTTTCTCTCCTGACCTTGCTTTCTTATGCTAGTTTGGTTTAATAGTCTCGACGTAAATGGTTCGAAATACCATACATCGGCATCCTAGTTTGGAGGTATATACCTCGGTAATTAGGTATATACCTCATTAAGTCCCCTAGTTAGGATTGTTGAGTGACAATTCGAACTAGCCATTACGCCGCTGAAACTTCCTAGAGAAACGAATAAGTCCTATTTAGGTCCTAGGTATTCTATTAGACATTTACCCATTTCTATTTTTCACCATTTCCTTGTAACATTGCAACTGCCACTTTGAACGGTCCACTGTTTACTATAAATCAGGATCCAGGAAACCGCTTCTTCTTCATCTGCTCATACTTCCTTATTTCTTCCCTCTTTAAGTATATTCTTTCTCAAAAAACCTCGAAACCTAAATTCTCCGCCATGACTAAAGATAGTCTCCGGATTCATAGTGCTTAATCGATTCTTACTTAGAACCAATTGAATTAATTGGTGGAATCTTACCATATAGATCCTAGATTCCATCCCCAACTTCCATCTCCAAATCAAACCATCACCAATCCTCTACTTGGTTGTGTTGGTATACACTTGATCATTTTCAAGTTAGGTTTATGACTTTTGTCTTTTCCTTTTTTGGGGGTCGTCCTTGATTACTAAAAGGTTCATATCGCCCAAGTAACTCTGAATGGATTCCGGAAGATCATGTGTTTTGTGCTACTAAGCAAAGCCATAAACATTCTTCCTTCACTATCTCTTTTTTGTTATTTCTATGTGCCTATGGTTACCAAAGACTGGGTCTTTTTTTCCCTGCATTGTGGGGGAATCGACATATGCAACAGCTTTCCTACATCCATCAAGAAGTGGAAAGAGTTTTTGTTCATTGATGCTTCAACTATCTCTATATGAATGCAGTTTGGTGATCTGGCGAACCGTGATCCCGACCCTGCTCCTGAACTAGTCGTTGCAGAGCACGATGTGATTAAGAGACTCATTGCCTATTACCTCATTTGGTCTAACCCTGATGAGTCAACCATATGTTTGGCTAATTTAGATAACACTTATGGGGCTCCTATTGCGGTTTTAGTCCCCAATTTGAGAGGGGATGATCTATCCTTGCTGGAACGACTTCATCGGAAGCGTCGGTCTATAGGCGTAAAGGTGGGAAGCTCGTCTAATCCCAAATCCGACCCATCATTTGATGCCGATGCCAGGGGTGAATCTGAGACGATATTGGATTTCGTCATTCCCAACAGCCCGATGAAGTCCATTGGTCTTACCTATTTATCCTCTAAAAGTACTCACAGCAAGCGTGCATAAGTTCGTCCAAACCCGTCATCGAAAGGGGCTTCTGGTGCCGTTCCTACTATGGCTCACAAGCGTAGATTTCGACCTTCGGATTCTTTGGCTACTAGTCGTATTCCTCCCCTATCTTTTCCTAAGAAAATGCATACTTATCGTTCTTCGTCTAATCGAGGCCCATGTGTTGCCGACACCCCGCCTAACCTTCCACTGATCACTCATGCTTTGTCCGGTAAGGCTCTTCATGACTGCGTGGTAACTTCTGATCTTGCCTTAGCTTCCACTATAGATTCAATTTCATCCACCCCTGAGGCTCCTCCAGCATCTTCCGAAGCCATAGTCTGTCCGACTGCTATTCGATCAGATTCCGTGTTTATTACTACAAAACCAATCCCCAGTGGTTCAACCGCCAAGGGTCATCTTCGTAGGGGTGAGCTTGAAAAGATTATGTTTCGTCAGAGGCTATTCAACGCCTTTGCTCCCCAGGCTTCTGTACTGACTTCTGATCCTCCAGTATCTACTGTCTCTCTAGTTGTCACTCCAGTTGTTCCTTTATCCACTAAGGATCCATCAGATTCTGCTAATGTTATTAATCTAGACTCCCTGATTCCTGACATGGATGCGAGGAATTTTGATTATGCCGGATCTTTCCATGGTTCCTCTTCTTTTTAGCTTTTGCCTCTTCCAAAAATGGGTATGTACTTCTTCTATGTCTCATTCCTTCCCATTTTTTTGAAAATAAAAATAAATGATACTTAACTATTAACAGGAGGTGCCCCACCCTATTTTCCAACATCCCTGCCAGTTTTGGTGTCAATGGCCTCTTCGCTCCCACCCTTCCTTCATCCATTTACCAGTAACATGTTTTCCCAACTCCTTTCCTTGGGAAACATGATCGATGAAGAGGGTATGGATATGGCCCGTACCGATATCTTGGAGGGTCTGCATTGGATGAATGAGGTTTCATTGTGGAACAAAGATAGGAATGTCGCCTTTACTATGCAGTGGATTGAGTTTGAGAGGGCTTTCAAGCTTTTAGAAGATCTTAGGGCAAACTATCAAGCTTTGGAGAGGGAAAAGCAGGGCTTGTCTTGGAGAAGGATGATCTTGCTGTTAAAAAATGGTCGTTTGCTTCGAGAGTTGGATCATTATTCCCAACACCATGAAGAGCTTCTAAGGATGATTGCCGAGTTGAAGAATGTAACCAGTAAAAAGAGTGCCCATCATGTTGCCTTGGCCACAAAATAGGAAGAAATTACCAAACAGAACTCTGACTTGGGTTTGGTTTGTTCTGAGAAAGAAAACCAAATTAATCAGCTTAAGGAGAGTCTCGCTGAGTTCCAGCTCAAACTGAAAGATTAGATGGCTCATGCTGAAGAATTATGGTCTGAAGCCTCTACTTCTAAACAAGAAGTCCTTTTTCACCAACACCTGGCCGAGCAGAGATTTGAAGAACTTCATTGGATTGTACGGGAGGGTATATCTTCTTCGGTTCCATATGTGTTGAACTCAGAAGAGTTTAGCACGATGAATGCTACGCTTCAATCTGCCGCCATTGAACTTGGTCTACTCCGAGATTTCCTTCAGATGAAGATAAAATACTCAGTGGAGTTTGATGGAAAAGAAGTTTTGTACTCCTATCCAAATGTCGAGGATGATATACTACAACGCTTCTTTTATCTTACCAATTATGACTATCTTTTCTTAAAGATGCAAAATACTGGTAGTATGGACGCGGGTTTATTGAAGAAGCATTTGGAGGATTCTGACTTAACTACCGATGATGATTAATGCGCTCGCTTTAGCATGATCGATCAGAGTAAAATATGTGGTTTAACAAAAACCTTTTAAATATTAGAGTTAAATAGTTTGGTGTTACGAATTCAATATCCACAACCACATTCCAAGAGAAAGGATTATACCGACTCATCTAGATCTAGCATAGTCCTTATCTTGCGACGCCCTTAATCTTCATGTCTTGAGCCTGTGTACATAACACAAACTATGTTTTTCCGAAAACATGTGAGCTACATGGGTTTGACTCAACAAAATACTCAAAAATATAATTTCAAATAAATTTGAAATATAATAACCACATTAAAAATATAAGCATGTCTTAAACACCAGGTTCATAGGAAATCGACCTACTAGGGACACTATACCTAAAGTCCCAAAATTCAAAATTGTATAAAAATAAATTGCACCACCAATAACCATAACCACCTATCCAACTTCGAAGGAACAAATCAGATCTTTTCTCTGCCGGAGAAATATACCCTTGGTCACTACTTTTGGCTAGTAGTGCAGACTGTTCACTACTTTTCGCCAGTAGTTTCAACACCATCGTACGAACCTAAATATTCAAAACTATGAATGCATTCATACTATAAACATCGAAAGATCATCATGAGTAAACCCAATCAATCAAATACCTAAAGAATCTCATGTGTCAAATAAATAGCAACACCCAAAGGAGTGATGTATTAAAACATCCGTTAGACCCACCAATAAATTGACTTACCAATAAATCAAACGACTTTATTAAAAATCAATAATATTCGATAGTAAATGTTCAAAGCATATTAACCACCAAAGTTCCCCCTTTTTATAAATCTGAAAACTCGAAAACTCAAACTCATGCTTTCAAAACATTTTCACCAAAAACACTTGCTTAATAACAACTATCACCATATAAAATAATTCATCTAGAAAAATCACCACACGTACAATATTTCACTTTGGTATGTACCTAGAAAGTCCATATATACTCAACTAGTCAGTTAGTGAAAACTAACTATTGCTCTAGTCTTAAGCTTTGTGCTACCTCTCCTCTTGTCACCTTGTTAACATCTATTTACACAATATACCAAGTTCCTCATAAATTTTTGGAGCTTATTTGATATATCCACTGCAGTGGTCATTCATCCGACAACAAACCAATCTTGGTAACCAATGGAACTAGTCAAACTCCAAAATACAACTTCTAAATGACTTAACTTTGTAATTTGTTAGCTTAATCTCACACATATTGCAGTTCCTGTAAACTAGGGTTTATAAACCTCACCACCCAGACTAAGTATTTCATTGTAATATTTATCTACTTATCTTATCATTGAGTTCGTAATAACACCATATCACGAATCTATGTAACACATTCATGATCTATCAACCCTCTACAAGACACATACATAAATATAATTACGTAACAATGAAAAAGAGATAATACTTCAACCAACCTAATGGTTCGTACCCTTGTAGTGTCATCAACGTTCATCTCTCTATCAGCTATTATCCGCTCACACTTACTTCTAGTTTTTGTCACCCAAAGATACCCGTCAAACATAACCCCTTAACTTATATATTTTTTAACCAGACATAGGATGTGTCATGCTTTTCCATTGGTCACTTCACTACCATATGTCCCAACTAAGACTCTGCCACATGTACTAATCTCCTGACGTGTGTGAAGAGCCTTATCACGAAGAAGCGTTGTGCCACCGTCAAGGACACGTCGCGTCCATACTTACACCCTAGTTCCGCCACATTTTTCTCTTTCTTCCATGCATCACCTCTCTTCAACACATGTACTATCCTACTATTATAAGTGTCTAATGACTGAATCACCACAATGCGTTTCTATTAAAGCATTTTCACGTTGTAGCCATGTTATATTCTATTGAATGTCCTTGAATTTAAGCCTACGTGCCACGTGTAGGACTAGTGCAGGTCGCGTTTCTCTATTTTATAAAAATTTCAATTTTAAATAACTTGTCACTTTCTTTACAACAGTCGACTTTTTCCAGGCTATACCAACGATCTTCTCATCGTAATACTTGTTATGTAATGAGGTATATACATAATTACCGAGATATGTACCTCCAAACCAGGATACCGATGTATGGTCTTCCGAACCATTTACGTTGAGGCTATTAAACCGAATCAACAGAAGGAAGCAAGGTCGGGAGAGCAAAATGGGAAAAGGAGAAGGCATCAGATACAAGAAACGGATGCACATCTAATCACTCTGACAAATTCCAGGCCGTATTGTACTTTAGTCTACCAACAATTCACGAATAACAAAACTGACATGACCAATAACCTCTCCTTAGTACAATTCGTATACGCTTGGTAAGGAGAGCATGTAATAGGATTAGACCCTCATTTGCACAAAACATTTAACGTCTCCGGTTCCCGAGGTAAGCCAAACTATAAAGAGAACCACGGTAGGTTGGCAAAGGTACATTACTAATACTTGTGACCTACACTCATACGATTGTAACTTACTCTCTCACTATCTGACTTCATCATCGGAGCGTTCTCCCAGGAGTAATCCAGGTGGATGACTCACTTGTGTGTTGTTATCTCAAGGTTTGGACCTAAAGCATTTTCGAGTCATTAAGATCTTCAAGGACCAAAATCCGGATACCCATCATGTGGCGCCATCCATGGGACCACGTAAAAACTGGTCACCACTGAAAATCCTACTAACAACGTTAACAATAGTCCGGTCATGAGGATGCAAAAGTTACAAGCACGTGGTGAAACGCCTCAGATAGTCATAGAGGCAAGAGAAATGAATGCCCTTTCTCATGAAAAAGATATGCAAAATGAGCAAGATATGAGGGACTTAAAAGAGTTTCAAAGATTTAAAGCCATGGAAATACTATAAAGAAACAAGGAAAAGAAGCAAACACAAGAAAAGAACAATGATGACCGGGTGTCCATGAACACATGGATTTCGAGTGCAACAACTGGGAAAGAGATGGAGGAAGAACGTGGGCGAACACAAACTCAGGAAGAGCAAAGGTCTATAGATTTGCATGGAAAGGATGACTGAAGGGAATAGGATGGGGCTCTAGGGAAGCAAAACTTCAGAAACCTGTTTAGAAATGACATAAACGACACTCCCATTCCTACAGGTCTGAAAGGACCAAGAATGTAGTCTTATGATGGTATAAGAGACCTAGACGGCCATGTATGTAACTTTCAGTGGGCAATTAAGATGATTCCCATGTATCAAAAGTTATGGCGCTTGTATTTTGCAGGAACACTAGATGGGTTGGCTCGCTATTGGCTAGCAAGTCTCCCCCCAAGGAGCATCAGCAACTTCGAAGAGCTGTGCCAGAAGTACTGTAATAGTTTCATACAACAACTAAGGTTTCAACAACAAGCTCGTGTAATATTTGCATACAGACGGATAGAAGGGGATTCGAACAAGGCTTATTTCAAGCGTTTCAATGAGATAAGTAGAAAGATGACCATCATGGATGTTCGATGATCATAAAAGCTTTCACATATGGGTTACTAGAAGGTCATCTCTTCTGTAAGTAGGTGGGATGAGATTGAAATAACATAGAGGAGCTACTCAACAAAGTTAATCGAATTATAAGGCAAGAAGATGAAAGTGTAGAAAAATACACATGGAGAGAGGAGCGGCTCTCCACCTGGAGTGTAAGGAAAAAGGCCTCAATGTGGCCCAAAGGTTCGGTCAGGATGCCCCTGGTTGGACAAGAAGGCAGTCTTGGACAACACGACGAGATAGGGGAAGGTACCCCTATAGACATGAAGCATATGAGGTACGACCTCAAAAAGAGACGAGAAAGGATAATAGAGGAAAAATCCAAAGAAGATACCCTCGGGACTCTGATCAATACTGTGACTTTCATAAAATGTTAGGACATGCAACTGCTGATTGTAAAGGTCTGAAGAAAGAAAAAGAAAGAGGCAAGGGGGTCCCAACCAAAGAAGTGTTGCATGCCGAGAATGAAGAAGTAGTATATGATGCCAATGATGCTGCAACTTGGCGATAACATGTTACCTACAAAAAAGAAAAATAAATGATATTAAACTATTAACAGGTGGTACGCCGTCATGTATTTCAACATCCATGCCAGTTTTGGTGTCAGTGGCCTCTTTGCTGCCACCCTTCCTTCATCCCTTTACCGGTACCTAGTTTTCCCAAATCCTTTCCTTAGGAAACATGACCGATGAAGAGGGTATGGTTAAGGCCCGTACCCACATCTTGGAGGGTTTTGCATTGGATGAATGAGGTTTCATTATGGAACAAAGCTAGGGTTGCTTCCTCTATTGTCACACCCCCGAACCAGATGGCGGAAACGTCCGGGGGCTTGGGTGACTTCATCTTGAAATACCATCACAGTGAATATAAATAAAACATGACAAACACCATCATCATACATACCAAATACAACCATCATTGTTTACATCACGTATTGTATTAAATATTACATGCCCAAATAGTTAATGTATGATGATACAAAATATGACAATTTCCACATTTTCCTGTCGACTTTTCTGCTTAACTATTTCCTGAGAATACAAGTTAATTTGAAAACGTCAACACATATAATGTTGGTGAGTTCATAAGCATGTTTGAGTAAAATGTTTTGTATTACATTGTAAACACCATAAAATCCGATATTTTTCGAAAAACAATTTGAAATGTTTGTGTCCGATCTTGTATTAATGCATGTGTGTTAATGTTTGAAAATGTATAAAGTGAATGGTCCCAGACAATCCGATATTGCCTGTATATAAAACATTGTAACCTTGTCAGTGTAAGTTTTCGTGTTACCAAACTGTAAAGGTATTCCGTAAATTTTATAATGGAGTTAATTCCTCTAAGTGAGTCGTTATAACCATACTTGATAATGACTAATTCGCCTGTCATGACATTTTTTCAGACGCCGACTTGTTTATGGTAAGGTTTATCACCCTAGACTGGCCTAGTCTAACTGTAGCGAACAGCTCAGGTGCGGGGTGTCAACCCCATATAGATCTATAGAAAAACTCCCGCTCTACCTCCAGGAGACTCTGGTTATAACTACAGGCTACGGTTGTACACTCGATAGGTGTCAAACGAAGTGTCTCACAAGATCCTTAACTGAATTTACGCGAATATGAAATTGCACAGAGTATATTGTTTCCGTGTGTATTTTAAGATTATGATGTCAGACGAGTATGTAGGTGGATATTCCAGGCCCAACAGGCATGTAAATGGACTACTAAGGCACAATAAACATGTAAGGTATATTCCAGGCTCAATAAACATGTAAAAGGACAACTAAGGCCCACTAAACATGTAGATTATATTCCAGGCCCAATAAACATGTAAAAGGACAACTAAGGCCCACTAAACATGTAAATTATATTCCAGGCCCAATAAACATGTAAAAGGACAACTAAGGCCCACTAAACATGTAAATTATATTCCAGGCCCAGTAGGCATGTAAATGACGTAATTGATCTGTTTGTTATTACGTTGGTTGTTTAAACTTAGTTGTTTACCAAAATGACATAAAAGGCCCATTTGTTTTGTAAAAAGACATTTTTGGTCCTTAAAATCGAAAATTTACAATTTAGGCACTTTTTTTTTTGGTAAAAATGACACTTTAGGCCTTTAAAACCAAAAGTTTACATTTAAGGGCTTGATTTGAGTAAAATAACATATTTAACCTCACTTTTGTCAAAAAGATTATTTTCGGCCCAAAAGCATAGATATTATTCCTTTTTGCCCCAAGTTTGATAAAATTATCAATTTCAGCCCTTGTAACCGAAAAATAACATTTTTGGCTCAACTTTGTTTAAAATGACACTTAAGCCCACAAAGGTCCAAAAATTTACAAATGTAGCCCACAAACCGTGAAAGCCCAAAATAAAGCCTATTTGTGAAAGTTTACACTTTTAGCCCTTCTAAAATCATAAATACCATAAAGATCCATATTTATTCAAATAAATCTTTTCAAAACCGTGAGTTATGTATAATAACTTCACTTTTTGATTATTTTGACATTTTTTGTCGTCTTATGCGATTTTCTTAGTTTTAAAACAACCTTGTGATGTTTTAAACATTTTCTTTGTATAATAAGTTGTATTAAGTGTTATGTTCCACAAATATCATCATATTTTAGCATATTTTCGAGTTCATGAAGTTTATAACACATAATCACACTTATATCATGAAAACACACAAAATCATGCATATACACATAAATCTACACAAAACAACTTGTATTCTCCCCCAAAACATTGTAAAAACCAAAAATAGGGGGTATGAACTCACATTGGTTTGATGATTTCGGTTTTGGAAGGAGATTTAGAAGAGTTTTCGGCCTAGCTCACTTCTTTGAGGAGATCTTCGAGTTCTAGGAGATTTCATGAACATGGATCATGAAATGAAGTGTTAAGAAGTGAAGGACTTATCATAAAATAAAGTTAAACACTTAGATGAGAAAGTATCTTACCAAGAATGGATGGATTTTGATGAAGTGATCTAGTTGCACACTTACAATTCACGAAAATTTGGAAGAATAGAGGTGAAATTTTCTTGAGAACTCTAGAGAGGATTTTGAGTTTGAGAAATGAGTGAAGTGTGGGTGGTGTTGGGATCCTTGGCCGAGAGATAGAAGAGAGAAGAGAGAGGTGAGAAGTGATGTGCATGGATATATGAGATTTGTCTAGATAATTGTTGTGTAATTGAATGGATATCCATTAAACAATAATTAGGTGGCACACTCTAATTATCCTCTTATTTATCTTTTATTATATATAAAACCGAGAATGGGAGAGGAGGGAAAGAAATAAAAGTATGTTGGGCTAATGTTGTATATTCTCGAAATTACAAGGCCGAATGTAGGAGTTTTTGGCCCATTGGACCCTCCTATGGGTTTACAGCCCAAAAAGGGTTAACATAATGGGTTTTCGGCCCATTTAATTTCAAGAAGATTGTTCACGGCTCATTAAGGCCCAAGAAAATGAAGTGAGACATTTTAGGCACAACATGGCCCAAAAGGTTATAGTTTAATGAAAGTGGGTCAAATTAGAGCGCAAATAGGTTTCCTTGGCCCAATAGGCCCAATAAAAGGATCCTGGCCCATTCTGAGCTTAAACCGGGATATTAGGGTTTCACACCCACAGTTGAGTATATGAGATGTATTGCATGAGGTTTTGAACTTCACGAGTGAGTTTTTGGTTCAAATAGTTGTTTTTGGAATGAGAATTAGTACATTACATCAACTTAGATTACAAGCTACACAAAAGTTGATTACATGAGGACAAAATTTCCTAGCCAAAAATGCCAGTTGTGACATCTACTATGTAGTTTATTGAGTTTGAGTGGGATTATGAGCTTTTAGAAGATCTTTGGGCAAACTATCAAGCTTTGGAGAGGGAAAAAGCAGGTCTTGTCTTGGAGAAGGACAAACTTGATGCTGAAAATGGTCATTTGCTTCGGGGGCTGGATCATTATTCCCAATGTCATGAAGAGCTTCAAAGGGCAAATGTTGAGCTGAAGAACATAATCAGTAAAGGGAATGTCCATCGTGCTTCCCTGGCCGTAGAATTGGAAGAAATTACCAAACAGAACTCTGACTTGGGTTTGGTTTGTTTTGAGAAAGAAAACCAAATTAATCAGCTTAAGGAGAGTCTCGCTGAGTGCCATCTCAAACTGAAAGATCATATGGCCCGTGCTTAAGAATGGCGGTCTGAAGCCTCTACTTCTAAACAAGAAGTCCTTTTTCACCAACACCTGGCTCAGCAAATACCTGAAGAGTTTTTTTTATAAATGATCCCATTCCACTCAGCCACCAGGGGACTGAACCATTGGTTATTAAAGGCTTAATTGGTAAGACTCTCATTCATCAGATATATGTAGACTCTCATTCAGTTAATATTATATACTCACATTTCTTGGCTCAGTTTCCAGAGACTGTTAGAAGTTTTGTTGAATCGGCCACTGTGACAGTTGTAGGATTTGTCGGGCAAGCAGTGTGGCTTGAAGGGAAAATTTCTTTACCTTCCATGTTGGTGGACTATCAAAATGACCTACGAAAAAAATATATTAGTGGACTTCATCATTATAAAGGCATCTTCACAATATAAAATGCTCTTGGGAAGAACCGGGTTATATCTGCTGTGAGTCGTTCCATCAGTAGTGAATGGTTTGCTAAAGTTTCCTTCGGAACATGGTATCATTAATCTCAGGAATATACCGATGAATTGCACTGAACAGAGCAACGCTGCAGAGCCTCCTCATAAGGAGAAATAGGATAGTCATGTGACGGAAGAGGAGAAGGTGAATCTGGTCCCTGGAAGTAGAGATCAATTGATAAGGATCGGGACAGAGCTACCAAGCGACCTCAAGCACGGACTGACAAAGCTGCTAGCTAGGTATACCGATGTGTTTACATGGAGGCTGGAAGACATGATAATGATTCCCATGTCAATCACTGAACATAGCTTAAACATCAATCCTGGTTTACCACCTATTAAGCAGAAGAGGAGAATAATGGCAAGCGAACGGATTGCCATCGTTAATCAGGAGGTAGTAGAGCTAGTCCATGCGGGGTAGTTCGGGCTACCCAGTTCCTAGCCTAGATCATAAAACCGGTTCTAGTAACAAAAAGTGATGGATCAATGAGGATGTGCGTGGATTTCACCAGCTTGAATAAATCCTGCCCGAAGGATAGCTACCTGCTTCTAGAGATTGAGTAGAAGATAGAGTCTTTGGGAGGCCTAAATGGAAGTCATTTCTGGATGCGTACAAAGGGTATCATCAGGTTCAGATGGAAAAGGAAGACGAAGATAAGATGACTTTTCATACATAAATGGGACGTTTTGCTATAAGAAGACGCCTTTTGGGCTAAGGAACGCAGGCGCAACTTTCTAGAGGACGGGACAGAGTCTTTGAGTGTCAGATAGGAAGAAACATAGAGGTATACAGTGATGATATGGTGATCAAAAGCAAGGAATACTGTGATTTCTTAGTGGATGTTGAAGAGACGTTGATTTGCCTGAGGGAGATCAACATGAAGTTGAACCCAAAAAAGTGTATCTTCGGGGCACAAAAAGGGAAGTTCTTGGGACACATCATGTCTACTCAGGGGATCGAAGCAAATCCGTTAAAAGTAAAGGCATTAATGAGCACCAAAAGCCCAAGAACAATCAAGGAGGTGCATAGTCTAAACGGGAATATGGTTTCCTTAGGAAGATTCTTGGTAAAGCTTGCAGAACAGTCGCTCCCATTCTTCTGGTAACTCAAGGATCATCTAGGAAAGGGCACCATTACTTGGACGGAGGAGGCAGAAGAAGATTAGGTAAGGTTGAAAAGGTACATGGAAAATATTCCTACACTGGCTAGCCCAAAGGTCGGAGAACCTTTGATAGTATACTTTTCTGCCAGTTAGGAAGCAATAAGCGCAATGCTCGCGGCCGAAAGAAGTAAGAAGTAGGTTCCAGTCTATTTTGTAAGTCAAGTTCTCCACGGGTAGGAGTTGAACTACTCGATCATTGAGAAGCTTATGTTGGCCTTGGTTTAAACAACAAGGAGGTTAAGAAGGTATTTCCAGGCACACCCTATTACCGTCCTGACAAATCAACCCATTAGACAAATTTTAATGCAACCTGAGCATTCAGGGCGGATGAAAAGTTGAGCCATTGAGCTGGGGGAATACGATGTAACCCATTAACCATGAATGAGCTTGAAAGCTCAAGGTCTGGTTGAATTTCTGACCGAAATACAGGATGATGAAAAGGCTAGTGCATGAGTGGTGACGACGTCCAATATCGAACCCACCGAACTCCAATCGAGGTACGACGTATAGACCCCATGGATGATGTATATGGATGGAGCCTCGAGCCAAGATGTTTCAGGAGCTGGACTTATCCTCAGCCCGAATGAAGACCGGTTAACCTATGCTCTACGCTTCAACTTTAACTACTCAAACAATGAAACAATGTACAAGGCATTGCTGACGGGACTACAAATCGCCCTGGAAGTGGGGGTACAGAAGGTACGTGTATTCGAAGACTCTCGGATGGTGGCATACCAGATAAATAGGACTTTTGGGGCTAAAGAAGCACATATTGTAAAGTATCTTGAAAAAGCCAAAAAGATCATCAGGCATTTTTGAAGCTTTGACATAACCCGGATCTTGCGGTCGAAGAATAAGGAAGTGGATACCTTGAGTAAATTGGTTGTAGTGTTGTTCAATCACCTTTCAAAAGAGGTGTTGCTGGAAGATCTATATAGGAAAAGCATAGAAGAAATTTTTGAAGAAGCAATGGAGTTACCTGAAGAAGCTGGCAGTTGGATGGTGCCGATGACTCAACACCTTAAAGATGGCACATTGCCCATCGATGAAAAGGACGCCCAGAAGGTAAGTGTTAATGCAGCTAATTACACCATGTACAAGGGAAGGTTATACATGAAGGTTATTCAACCCCTGTACTTGAGGTGTGTAACTTCGGAGGAAGCAATGCAGATAGTCGAGGAAATTCATGTCGGAATGTGCGGAGGTCATGTGAGATCTAGGGCTGTGGTCCAAAAAATCCTACGCACAGGATATTTATGGCCTACTATGACTATTGATACTGATGACGTGATCTAAAAATGCCATAATTGTCAAATACATTCCAATGTACTAGCCCTGCCTTCAATTCCCATGACTAACATCTCTAGCTTATGTCCCTTCTTGCACTGGGGGACCGATATTCTCAGGCCATTTCCTGAAGTTCCGGGAAAGGTGGAATTTTTGATAGTTGTTGTAGACTACTTCATGAAATGGGTTAAAGCAGAGCCGATGGCTGTGATATAAGGGAATAAGATCATTAAGTTCGTATGGAGAGAAATTGTATGTCAACTAGGTCTTCCCTACATAATCGTGAGCGACAATGGGAAGAATTTCGCAAAGAACCCATTCAAAAAATGGAGTCAGGATAAAGGTATCAAGAAAAGCTTCACATCAGTAGTCCATCCTCAGGAAATTGAGCAGGTGGAAGTGACAAATCAGACGATAGTGAAGGGCATCAAGGTCAGGTTGGGTAAGTTTAAACGAAGATGGTAGATGGTCTACAACATGTATTATATTCTTATCGACCTACTTTCTAAACCCCAACAAAGGAAATGCCCTTCAGTCTAGTGTACGGGATATAGGCAGTAATACCCATTGAAGTAACTATCCGAACCACCCGAACCATGCAGCCAAACCTTGATACAAATTTCACCAACCTATGGGAGCACTTGGTTTTGCTCGAAGAAAGGCGTGAAAATGCAGCCATACGACAGGCCGCAAACAAAAATTTGATAGAAGGATACCACAACAAGTATGTGAAAAGAAGGGCGTGCAAGGTTGGCAACCTGGTACTTTGGAGGAACAAGGCCAACAGACAGGAGTTCATCGGGAAGCTCAGCCTCAATTGGGAAGGACCATACAAAGTGGTGGAAGCAAGACGTAATGGATCGTATGTGTTGGAGAATATGCAAGAATAAAGACTATCGAGAACATGGAACATGCACAACCTACACATTCATCAATGAAAGTCACAAAATATTGACATTCACCATGTCATCTTACTGCAGAGATGTTGTTGAAACATGAAGTGACCCTCGACAGCTAAAAGGTGTATTGAATTACCGAAGACCAGTTTTGATTTTTTGTAGTAGAAGATTTTGTTGAATGATTAGTTCCTAAGATGTTGGAGATAATACTGGAGACTTGAATTACTGGAGTGAAGGAGGTTGACCCAAAGAGAAGCATGTTTTGTCTTTTTTATGTTGAAGTGTCAGAAAAATAATGTTCACCTTTTTTGACATTGTGTGTTAGATGAGTTATGTCAGTCCAAATGTGGGAAGCATGGCTGCCTGACTTTAGAATAATTTATTGTTTATCATGTACCACGTTTTGATATATATATATATATATATATATATATATATATATATATATATATATATATATATATATATATATATATGATCATGCTGATCAATCTAAGCACCATTTCCCAAACTTTCTGTGTATTACTCTTATTGAATACAAATCTTCATTATCTTAATTATCTCTTACTTATGTTGTTCATCATTTTCTAACTTGTGTTTGAATGCAAACCTTGTTACGATTCAACTAAGTATTGTTACTTGCTTATATTTACTGATTAATCTTTTCTAAAGGCTTTCTATACCATTTAGCTCATCTTTTTCAAAATTTAAGGAAATATGGCACAAGATTACTCTATAAATATATCTAACAATGTTGGAGATTCTAATCGAGCTCTAATACTTGTTGCAAGTGAATATCATCACTGGTCTCAACGTATGGAAATATATTTAAAAAGAGTTGGTAAGGAAGTTTGTAGATCTGTGGAAAAAGGACCACATGTACCTGTCTTTACTCCCATTGTCACCGACGAAACTCAAAAGAGACTTGGAGGTGGTCAAGCTGCCATGACCATACCTACCAATGATGACATTGAAAACATGAAGAAAGACGAAATTGGTTTCTATGAAATCTCTTGTGGAGTTCCTCCTAACAGTTTTGATCTCGTTATAAACTGTAAATCAGCAAAAGAAATTTTGGATGTTCTTAAAAGTTTTTATGAAGGAACTGAGCAAGCTCACGACAAGAAGCTGACCACTGCCCTAAACGAGTTCTTCAGATTCAAAGCTTACCTAGTGAATATCTTGATGATTCCTTCAAAAGATTCAACCTCATCATCACCAAACTCTCAAATGCAGGCATCACTCGAAGTGATCATGAAACAAACCTGCAGTTCCTAAATGGTTTAGGAAAGCAGTGGACCACGACAAAGATGTTAGTTCAAGGTGACATCAAGATCAAAACTCTATCGTCGTACAAGCTCTATGATGAATTACAAGCTCAAGAGTCTACGATTATGAAAGATTGCATGGATCTAGGTGGACCATTCGCCTTGGTCGCTCACTTACCGCAGTCGACCAACTGATATCCTCAGCATCATCATACCGAAGAGTCATCATACCAAACCCCATATGATGACACAATGTAGTCGTATGAACCATAAATGCAACTCGATGAAGAAGAATCCTTTCAACATGCATTAGCGCTTGTCAACCAACAATTCAACAGACTCCCTTCACCTAACTACCGTAAAAAATCAGTAGTTCACTAGACTTCCTTTTAACTGCAACTACAATCCTCAAATCAACTCCCATCAACTCTATCCTCCTCCCTCCAAATATATCAAAAATCTAACATATCAACCGCAGTCTCAAAACACACCTTTGATGATCATAAACTCCACTGAAGTACCAAAAGAAGACAAATCGTCAAATACCGTAGATGACACCAAAGAGAAGAAAAAAAGGAGCACATCATATGTCATAAGTGCCAGAAGGACAATAACTTCACAAGAGATTGCAAAGCCAACGTTGTGAAAGACAAATGATTCTATCTTAGAGTGAATCAAGAAGCTAAAGACAAGGAAAGGGTTGAGAAAGCGTTTGTAGCACAAGTGAGGAGAGACCCTCAAGTATGGTCTTTGGGTGATGAAGATGAAGACAATGACATCAAGAGGAAACGAGGGAAACTGTGTTTGGTTGGAAAGAAAAAGGAGAACATCGAAAAGCTGTAGAAAAACTACTGCTTCATGGAAAAGGAAGGGGGCATCAACATCGTTGAATAGGTAAAATTTATGATTCAGTTAAACAATTATAATATGCATGACGGTGAACCATATCTAGAAAAACTTACTCAGATGTGTGTTGACGTCCTTTCAGATTATAACAAAGCCTTAGATGAAAAGAACATAGCGAACCAAGAGCTGTATCACCTTAGAGGAAGACTAGAAGACAAGAACCTTAAGTTCACTATGTTAGAAGCAGACTTGAAACTAGAAAAAAAATGCTAGGTTGCTTAGTGAAACTCAGTTAGATGTTGCTTTCAATCAACGAGATTTATCCCAAGCTAAAATTCTATGTTTAAACAAATTAATAGAGTATCTCTTTAATGAAACTAAACCTATTGAAAATCTAGTCAATAACGAGTATGTCGACAATACTTATAATTGGGTATGGTCAAATGATACAACACCGGAGAGAAATCTTCACCTCAGTTTGATGCCGAACAACCCTATGTCCCTCCTGACAGGACCTTTCATTTCCTAATCAATGATAAAACCTATCCCGAAGACATTCAATTTCATTTTGGAAAACTTCATGTGTTGAGAAACAACTATTTCATTGAAGAGATTATCCTAGAAACATCGGGACTCTCTGATAATATTCATTCATACTAGTCATTGGAAAGATATATCTTGGATGAGGATCAGACGTTGACGAAGAAATAATCTTAGAAGGACCTTACTTACCTCACACATCAAATGTCCCAGAAAAAGTGACTACTGCACCCTCTACACTATCTCACTCAATAAAAGTGTCACCGTAGACTTCTGTTAAATCCACCACTAAGATTCAAACTCTTCCTCAAGGAGTAGGAACATACAAGTTTGAGATAGGAACATAGAAGTTACGATTATCACCAAGCGTTAGATATTAATTGAAGGAACATAGAAGTTACGGTTATCACCAAGGATTAAGAGATAATGTGTGGAGTCATTATACAAGCCCTATTTCTTTGATGATTCCGGGACGTAATCATCCTAAGGGGGATATAATTGTAACGCCCGTAGATTCGGGTTAGTCAATTTAGAGACGATAAGCGTCAAAAATGACTTTTTGATGGAAGATTATTTATAAGGATTAATCTTAACCAAGTTATAGTATATGTCAGAAGGGTTCCGTACATATAAAGAACGCCGAAATCCGAGTTATAACGAAGAAGTTATGGCCCGTCGAAGTTTTACGGCAAAACCGGCAAGACACCGGGAATCATAAAAAGTGATTTTTTGATAAACTACTTTTTAGCCTTAGAGATATAAATGAAAGTTTTAGTATACGTTAAACCGAGAACATACATAAAAAGAACGCCCAAATCTGACTTCGTATGAGAAAGTTATGATTTTTCTAAGATTTGGCATAGCAGTGCACAACCCGAAATTCGAATTTTGGATCGAGCGGTTTTTGGCCAACGCGAACTAAATGAGAATTGAATATCTCATTAATAGGAGCTCAACGATAAAAAGACAGACGAAAACGGAGTCCGTATGTAGAAGTTATGAATATGACGCGGTCATTTAACAATATAATCTTCTCTTACTATTAAACTTAAAATCTGCCGAGAATAAACCGACGGAGTCAAACGTAAAGTTGTAGATCTTATCTTTACCTACGTGTGCATATAAAGAACATAAAAAACAGAGCTCGTATGCGATATTTATGATTTTTCTAAGTCGGGAATGAGCTGTGCGAAATCGGGTGATGTGGCGAAATCCTGGCCGTTGCTTTCTCCCCAAGGCTAGCCACCAGATGGTGACACCTGGCCATGGACTCCACGAGTAGGTTCTCCTACCCGACGAGTTGGGACGCCAGCCAGCCTATAAATAGAGGTGTCGGGTGAAGCATTCTTCTCACACCTTCCAACTTCTCTTTCTCTCTCTAGAACCTCTCTTTAAACCCCCAAACCCCCCTAAAGCCTAGGAAAACCCCCTAGCACCCGAAGGAAAGCTCCGAGAAAAGAGCTTTTCGGCTCAGAAATGCTGCTTCAGCGGAGCCCGGTTTTGAGAAAAACTCGCTGTAAGTGAGTTATGCTTACCCTACTTTAAGTATAACTTATGTTTAAGTTCATTATCGTTATTATGAACTTATAAACAAGATTTATCAGTGATTCCAAGTCGTTATACTGATTGATCTACTTAGGGGGATGATGTCTAGGCTATGATTTAGTGAGGTGTTTAATGTGGGATTTCCAAACAGTATACTTTGTATACCAAACGGACCCTACCTCCGATATGATCCTACCTGGTTGTTCCTTACTTGATAGATCATGAAGTAGACTTTGAGTTAACGATGAATCTAGACTAATAATTAATCGCAATAAAGAGTAGACTAAAACTTAGTGATAATAATGCTAGGTTTCGTCGAAGGAAAATAGAATCGTTAAAAGCTAAGCACTGCCCGAGTTTGGAATCATCACTTTAACAAGTGAGCGCATAGTCCCTTTCATGAACATGATTTTAATACAAGTATTGATTGAAGTATTAAATATATGTTTATGTGTGAAATATTTGATGTTGCCTTAAAGAGCATACCTGATAATATATGATGATTTAGGATAATGAGTAAACCTAAATTAATTATGAGGAATATTGGGTAGTATCTTCTTATGAGTACGAGTGAGATATACACGGAGAATAGAACTTTAAATTATGTCGTTGATCTGGGAGCATGGAGTAGACATAATCATTCGTCCCTAGTCCAAGAGTATGGATTTGGCACAATCATTTGTCATTAATCCGGGAGCATGGATTAAGACATAGTCAGTTGTCCTTAGTCCGAGAGTATGGATAGGACATAGTTATTTGTCATTAATCCGGGAGTATGGATTTAGACATAGACAATTGTCCCTACTCCGAGAGTATGGAATGGGCACAAATATTGATCCGAGAGCATGGATTAGATTCGGGAGTAAGAGGTAAAATTTAAGGTCCGAGAGTATGGATAGTCTCGTTGTGAGGATTGACGGGGTGGGGTAAGAGTCGCTTATATATATATGGGGAAATTGTATATTTTTTGAAATCTAAATTATATATATGATATAACATTGTGGGATTGAAATCCCTATGTACTCACCAGGTTTCCCAACCTGACCCACTCAAGTTTATTTGTATCACAAGTGTCGATATGAAGTTACATTACACTGAGAGATTAAGGAGATATAAATCACTAGTGATAATGAATGTAAGTTCTGTTTATGCTTATGTTTCTGTATTGACGATGACATCCCAAAAGTTTTAAAATGAATAAAAATACATTTCTTCGGAAATGCTTTGATAACATATTTATCATGTTTTTCTGGGAACAAATTCCGCAACATTTTTATTAAAAGAGCTACTCTGATTTTTATAAAGCATAAACAAAATCGGTCTTTTCTGGCCGTGAAAATGGGGATGTCACAGTTGGTATCAGAGCATTAGTTTAAGCGAACTAGGAATAAGGATTTATTTCTAGACTTAAACTTAGAATGCTAAGCGATGATCGTGAGGAGTGTGTCTAATAAATTTTGGTAATACACTTGAATAGACACAAGCGGTAGCTTATTTAGGGAAAATGCCTAACATGCTTTTATTTGCTAAATGATTTATGATATGCATTATATGATCGATCCATGGTCTGTTGCCGACCGGATCTGGAAACTTTATGTGCTCAGATTTCTAAACGTTTGATTACGATATTAGAACTAGCATGTAACCTTTCGGAGTGATAAGGAAATTTACACGTCAATCGTAAATAAAATATTTCTTTTCTAAATTCTCGTCACTACACACCGAACGTTTAAATTGGTGTATAGATTGACATGGTAAGGACTCGAAGCGGACTCGGAAATGTTAACGGAGATGATAATCAGCAGCCTGTGATTGAACATGCACCAGAGGTAGCAATTGCACCTGAGCCAATCACAATGGTCGGGGTATAAGCGATGATCCAGATGATGTTGGATCGTCAAATGGAGGAAACAAGGTGACTACTGCTACAAGATAGGGATGAACCTACGATGCCTATTGAGAAGCCCGAATTGAATGATGGGCAGTCTGAGGAGGGAAACTATAGCAGAACCGTTGGTCAAGATGATCTGCCGGTGATTAGGAGGAACAACCAAGATGACGGAATCGAGAGGAATGGATGCAAGTACAAAGATTTTCTAACTTGCAAGCCATCGACTTTCACTGGGAAGGAAGATCCGATCGGAGTTATGGATTGGATCTCGGAGATGGAATTAGCGTTCATGACATGTGGTTGCAAAGGCAAGTCACAAACCACGTTTGCAGTGCGTCAGTTCAGAGGAGGCGTTGTTTGCTGGTGGAACACCCTGGGGAAGACTCTAAGCCCCAATGAGCCCCTGCAACTGACTTGGACATAGTTTTTGGTGCATTTCAAGCGCAAGTATTTCTCAGCCCAAAATCTGATCGAGCTAGAAAACCAATTCCTGACTTTGAAGAAAGGAAGCATGTCCATAGATGAATACACCAACAACTTCACGGACAAGATGGAGTTTTCTTTGCGCCTTGTCCCAGACGAGCTGACAAAAATCAACAAATACGCAAAGGGACTTCCCTGGGAGTATGTGGTGCCAGTACGACATGCACCTACTCTAGAGGCAGCTATCTGGGCTGCCAAGTCTATTGAAGACATGATCAAGGGAAGAACCACTAGCAAGGTTGAAGTTGGTGAGAAGAGAAAGTTTGAAGGATCCACAAGGTCCGACGAGAAGAGAAAATTCTAGAAGTCTTGTTCGAAGAAGTTCGAAGAACGAGCACAATGGTGTGACAAGTGCAAAAGGAAACACATTGGGAGATGCTCTAAAGAGATGACATGCTTCAAATGCGGGAAGACTGTTCATTACACCAACGAATGCACAACCAACACAGAAGTCTGCTTTAAGTGTGGTAAAGAAGGACACTTCAAGCAGGACTGCCCAGGGAGAGAAGAAGCCACAAAGCCAAATGTGTCACCAAAACCAAAGGCAAGAGCATTTCAAATGATCCTTGACGAAGCGGATGACAATGCAAGGAATCAGGAATAAGAATTTTATATCTAAAGATCGAGTAGCCATGTAGGTAGTACCACGTGGTGTAGCCTGTTAGAGGAATAGTATAGGGTGAACTTGAACACCTATGTAATTGTTTCAAGAAATAATATAAACCTTCGTTTTGTTATCTAATGTGTTGAATGATTGTGTGATTTTATTGTATGGTGACTTGGATAAACTGAGGGACAATACTTGGGACGAGTATGAGTAGGTGTGAATGGTAGTAGAGGCCTATACTACCGGAAGCACATGACTCACACTTGGATCAGGGAAAGTCACAAGGTTACCAAGAAGTTAGCAATTGATTCCGTTTTGTTCGTGTATGTAGTTACCATTGTTTCGGTAATGACTAAGAAGATGATTGTTATTCCAACCTTAGTGGTCTTGTGAAATTGAGTCTGTCTAAGATAAGTATGTTACCTGGTTCAGAGAACCAAGTTCGATGTAGCATCTGACTTAAGCCAGACAGTTGAAGTGAAAGTTAATTGAAACGATCAATAGAAGTATCACGATCGTTGTAAGAGCTTGTAGCAAGAAGTGCTACATGTTAGCATGTGATTCTATCACATTAGAACATGAAGGAAGTTGTCTTCAAGTCTGGAATACGAATCTAAAAGACTTGAGTCTAAGCGTCGCATCATACGATCAGAGGTCATTAGAACATGATCCATTGGTCAATTGTGGTAATCAAAGAACTTATCTCAATTTTGTTAAGAAGAAGAAGGAGACTCCAATAAGGATCAATATTGTGACTTGAAGGTCATGATTGAAAGTCTAAACATGAGGTAGAGAGCGGGTTCGAGATCGAGCACCGCCTGCAGTTAAAGAAGTCCAAGAGTTAGATATTAATTTGAAGGAACATAGAAGTTACGGTTATCACCAAGGATGAAGAGATAACGTGTGGAGTCATTATACAAGCCCTATTTCGTTTATGATTCCGAGACGTAATCATCCTAAGGGGGATATAATTGTAACGCCCGCAGATTCGGGCTAGTCAATTTAGAGACGATAAGCGTCAAAAATGACTTTTTGATGGAATATTATTTCGAAGGATTAATCTTAACCAAGTTATAGTATATGTCACAAGGGTTCTGTACATATAAAGAATGCCAAAATCCGAGTTATAACGAAGAAGTTATGGCCTGTCGAAGTTTTACGGCAAAACCGGCACGACACCGGGAATCGTAAAAAGTGATTTTTTGATAAACTACTTTTTAGCCTTAGAGATCTAAATGAAAGTTTTAGTATACGTTAAACCGAGAACATACATAAAAAGAACGCCCAAATCTGACTTCGTATGAGGAAGTTATGATTTTTCTAACATTTGGCATAACAGTGCACAACCCGAAATTCGAATTTTGGATCGAGCGGTTTTTGGCCAACGCGAACTAAATGAGAATTGAATATCTCGTTAATAGGAGCTCAACGATAAAAAGACAGACGAAAACGGAGTCCGTATGTAGAAGTTATGAATTTTACGCGGTCATTTAACAGTATAATCTTCTCTTACTATTAAATTTAAAATCGGCCGAGAATAAGCCGACGGAGTCAAAAGGAAAGTTGTAGATCTTGTCTTTACCTACGTGTGGATATAAAGAACATAAAAAACGGAGCACGGAGAATAGAACTTTAAATTATGTCATTGATCTGGGAGCATGGATTAGACATAATCATTCGTCCCTAGTCCGAGAGTATGGATTGGGCACATTCATTTGTCATTAATCCGGGAGCATGGATTAAGACATAGTCAGTTGTCCTTAGTCCGAGAGTATGGATAGGACATAGTTATTTGTCATTAATCCGGGAGTATGGATTTAGACATAGACAATTGTCCCTACTCCGAGAGTATGGAATGGGCACAAATATTGATCCGAGAGCATGGATTAGATTCGGGAGTAAGAGGTAAAATTTAAGGTCCGAGAGTATGGATAGTCTCGTTGTGAGGATTGACGGGGTGGGGTAAGAGTCACTTATATATATATGGGGAAATTGTATATTTTTTGAAATCTAAATTATATATATGATATAACATTGTGGGATTGAAATCCCTATGTACTCACCAGGTTTCCCAACCTGACCCACTCAAGTTTATTTGTATCACAGGTGTCGATATGAAGTTACATTACACTGAGAGATTAAGGAGATATAAATCACTAGTGATAATGAATGTAAGTTCTGTTTATGCTTATGTTTCTGTATTGACGAAGACATCCCAAAAGTTTTAAAATGAATAAAAATACATTTCTTCGGAAATGCTTTGATAACATATTTATCATGTTTTTCTGGGAACAAATTCCGCAACATTTTTATTAAAAGAGCTACTCTGATTTTTATAAAGCATAAACAAAATCGGTCTTTTCTGGCCGTGAAAATGGGGATGTCACACCTAGACCCATACTGAAGTCCAAACGTGTTAAATGCAAAAGACCTAAAATGAACAGATCTGATATTTTGTCACCAAAAGATAAAGCAAAGAAAGCCTTTAAAGTTGAAATCAAACACTCTAATTGAGAAAAGGCAAGCTGAGTCGAATCTCAAGGTTACTGAAAACAAAAGGTCACCATTTTCAAAGAAAGCTTTTTCAAAAGACTCTATGGTTGGCAAACCCTTTCAAAACAATTCTGCGCAAAAACATTTTGACAAATCTAACTCTTCGCAGAAGTTAAACCAGGAACAAAAATTCAAAAGTCCCACTAGGTCACCAAGTCCCAAAAGATCTCAAACTTATGAGCCAAACCAGTAAAGAATGACAACATTGCAATTGGTGTTCCTCTGAAAAAATATCCTGACCAAAAAGTCAAGTCAGTCAAAATTGATGACACCTCAACTGTCAATCAAAGGGACAAAGAAAATTTTGAAACGAAACAAAATCTCAAGAAGCATATCGATTATGTTCTGAAATCCAAACCTATGAACCAATTATGGATAAATGAAAAGAAACTCACTTTTACTTCTTAACCACCCATTAAGAAACATGCCTTTACATTTAAAAAGAAGAACTTTGTCCCAAAAAGGATTTGGAAGAAAAAGGAGATAAAGAACAACACATCATCAAAAGTCACAACAAAACCACACACTACATATTTTAAAAATTCGTATTATGTTGTTGCAGGCCCCAAACAAGTTTGGGTGCCCAAATTAACTAACTAATGTTGCAGGCAATATGCGAGGAGGATCACAAAATATAATGGTTAATCGATAGCGTCTGCTCCTTACACATGACAGGAAGGTTGGAATACCTTCATGACTTTAAGGCAGTTACAAATGGTGGTCACATAACTTTTGGAAATGATCCAAATTGACCATTTGAGGATATGATGTTCTAACAAATGGTAACTTTTCAATTCAAAGAGTTTCCTATGTTGAAGGGTTAAAACACAATCTCATTAGTGCTGGGAAACTCTGCAAAGCTGGTCATCTTGTTGAATTCGATGATGAATACAACAATCATCTTGTATTTTGGATGAGGAACGACAGTCCAAATGTTGTGCCACTTGAATTCATGAATCTCATCTTGTATCATTTTTATCCAGGTCTGCATCTTTCAGGGCTTCACTAATCTTCTTGGGTTCAACAAGTGAGACAAAGTTGACATAAAGACATAAATTACTTGTGATATGTCGACGGTTTCTAACACTAGTGGAAATATCACCAATCACTTGATATATGGGATGATCTATAACATTGTGAAGATTTGAAGGTCTTGAGGTTGAAGTGGTTTTGGGATCATGGAACTATGATTCAAGTCCAAGAGATGATGATTTAGGGTCTGTTAACAATGCATCATCATCATTATCACAGAGTGATGCTTCATTTCCAGATAGGATTGGGACAAATGGTGAATCTAAGCATTCTTCTGTGAATTATGAAGCAAATGTTGATGTAGTAAGCTCATCCATAATAGAAGAAGAATGGTCTTCAATAATGGCAGGATAGGCTTCTTCATTAAACTTAACATTATTCTTCAACCTTCTTTCTGCTAAAGTTGTACACCCTAAATGCTTTAGAAATTGAGGAGCATCCAGTGAGTATCCCTTCATCATATTTAGTTTCAAACTTCAACAACTGATCCTGTTTAAGCACCAAAAAAAACTCAACCAAAAACATGAAAACAAGAGATATTATGCTTTCTTCCCTTTGTACCTCACAATATGTTTTTCCACGACGCTTCACGAGGATGGAACGATTTTGAGTATAGTAAACAGTGTTCACAGCTTCAACCCAAAATGATAAAGATATACACTGTCAACAACCATGGTCCTACTGACTTCAATGAATGTCCGATTTCTTTTTTCAAAGACACCATTTTGTTCAGGGGTATGAACAATAGAGAAGTTATGAGAAATACCCATTTCATTCAGAAGGAATCCACGATTTAATTTTTGAATTCAGTGTCATGGTCACTGCTAAGTTGTTTCACTTTTAAACCAAATGGAGCTCACACTACTTGATTAGTGAAATGGTCTCTTCAATAGTGTCACTCTTATTCCTTAAGAACATTACCCATCTGAAGTGTGAGTATTTATCAACTATGACCAGGGAGTATCTCTTACCATCGATTGAACCAATAGGTACAAGACCAAAGAAATCCATGTGATCAAGACTGAAAGGAGTCATGATTGAGGAACATTGATTTGGCCTAAAAGAAGACTTTGTGTGTTTACCCTTTTCACATGTTTAACACATTTTTCCTTTAACAAACTTCATATTTGGAATTCCTCTCACAAGCTGATCATTTATAGTCTTTGAAATTCACTTGAAGTTAAGGTGTGAGAGTTTTTTGTACCATAGTCAGGTGAGGTGAGATTGGGCATGAGCAAAGAAACAAAATCTAAGGGATTGATCGGCATAGAACATGTCTATGATGTAAATGCCATTACATCTATTAGCAGTAAGAACGGTGATATTCTTGGAATCAATAATTCTTTCTTCTTTCTTGTTGAAGTAAACTTCATAATCAACATCACATGGTTGACTAATGGCAATGAGATTATTCTTTAAACCCTTGACATAAGATATATTTTGTAACAACCTGTTATTTTCAAGTCATTCACGTCAAAACAAAAGTCAATTAATTAGAGATTTTGGTTTAATAATGGAAATTTCTTTGTTTTATATGTGTTTTTGAATTTTTAGAAATTAAAAACACTTAGACCAAAACACAATTTTGAGCCAAATTAGAACCGAGAACATGCGAAGGGTCCTACTCTTCGGACCGAAAACTCCAGGCGAGAACCTCACTTTCGGACCGCAAACACCACAGAGAACTCCCCTTGACCGAAAACTCCTGTTAGACCGAAAACCCTCTCTCTATATATGATTTCACCCGAAAACATAAGTCATTTCTCACTTTTCAAACCGAAAACACACTCATTTTGCTCTCAAGTATCATCCAAGAATCTTCAAATCTTCAAGCGAAATCCTTCAGATCTTCATAAAATTCACCAAGAACACCAAGAACAATCTTAAAATCTTCAAGCTTGACCAAAAACCATCTGGACCGAGAACTCACTCAGACCGAGAACCCCCTTAAGACCGAGGACTTGGTTCTCGGTTGATGTTTAGACCGAAATGAAGGGATTTCGGTGAGGGTTAGACCGAAAACACTTAGGATATCTTCAAATAATTTTTGCAAGTATTCCTTACATAATTAAAGTGTTGTCTAACACTTTAATTATTATTTAAATCACTATTTAACTTTATTTAAATTAATATCTTATTAATTTCAATACGATATCGTGTATACTTATTATTAGGACACAACTACGCACGCAGGGTCTAACCCGAGGATCATCACTACCACTTCGCATCCAAACACGAACTTACATTCGAGGTGAGTTCATACCCCTACGCTTTCACTATTTTTCAATGCTTTTAGGGGGGGGGGAATACAAGTAAAACACAAGGATTCTTGTGTTAATATTCAAAGCGTTTGCTATTGTTTCAAACCGATTTATCGTTGCATTTTATCAAAGTATATATATATATATATATGCATACATATTTATAAATAAGGTTCAACAGACTTAGAATTGACAATTCCGCCCTAAATCCTATTCCTTGTTTGGTTGTGGTTTTAGGATAGAATTACTTATTCAGCTGTCTTTGCACTCTTAATTATATGTGTTGTGAATATATATGAATATAAAGTATATTTCATTATATTGATAAACCTTTTGTAACATGTAGAGCAAAAGGGTATTTCTTTCACAAATCTCTTATTACCGCTTAATACAAACTGTTAAATTACAAGGTTTTCAGTTCATTACAGAGCATACATTTAAACTATAATAGGTATAGTTTGTGAACCACTAGACTATTTCACTAATTTCAAGAAACGATACAAGAACATACTTTTGAACTATATTAGGTATAGTTTGAGAAACACTACACTATCTTACAAGCTCAAGAACACTATACAGAAACAAGTATATAAACTATAATAGGTATAGTTTATAGAACGCTACTCTATTTCACTAACTCAAGGATGCACTATTAAAATAATTATTTTAGTATAATTATTTTACATTACAAAGTACACTACTACAAGGTAATACATACAGTTTCAAGTAAAAGAGAACACTATAACACTATACGTAAACCAGTTAATACAGGGTTGTGAGGCACTACTTCGTTGTACCTATCAGGGTATAGGTTTAAGCCCTATAAATTAGAACCAGAGTCTCCTGGAGGGAGAGCGTGAATTTGTGTATAGATCTATACGGGACTGACAATCCCGCACCTGAGCTGCTTGCAACAGCTAGGCTGGCAGGCCTGGGAAGATAAATTTCATAACATTCCGACGCCTAAAGAACGTCATAGAGGCCACTAGGTCATATTAGCATGGTTATATGAAACTCACAATCGTATCAATTAAAACATTGTTTACGGGATTAACACTACTTCAAAGGTTATATTTTAAATAATGAAACTACAATACACTATTTACACTATAGCTGGTGGATTCCAGGCACTCATACAAAAGGTTTTCATACAACACTACTACGACACACTACTATTCTTGCACAGAGTACACTAGTACAACATAAAATTCTGAAGAAACATTTATGATACAGTTTACTATTTCAGAGCACAGAACAAAACATACATTTTGGTCTTAAGGCTAAGACTAAATTTCATATACTAAAGAAAATATTGGATTTTCTGGAAGTACACTATAACATTTTCAAAGAACCAAGACAAGTTTTCCATCTTAAAAACATACTTATGAACTTACCAACTTAAATGTTGATACACTTTCAAAACTACTTGTATTCTCAGGGAATTGGTAGACAGGTACACCCACAAGTTTTGAGAAGACGGAGCTTTGTAGATTCACGTCTTTTATTGTTTTGCTATACACTTTTGATGTCATACAAACTATGTATTGAACAGATGTATAAATTATACTTTATCAATGTAGTGGTTGTGTTTGCTTTGATTACTATTATACAGTTGTTGTGATACTGTACATGACGTCCTCTGCCCCTGAATGTTTCCGCCGTTCCGGTTTGGGGGTGTGACATATTTGAACATTGAACTGATTAGCACTTGATTGTTCCATAACCTTTGGTGTGTCCATATATGTTGTCTCCGTAAGTGACTATAGGTCCATCCTTCCTCATATAATCCTCTACGCGAGACTCAAATCATGTCATATGCCTTAAGTATCCACCATCAAGATACCAGATGTTCTCATGACCCCACAGTACTTTAAAATAATTAGATCAATTTTGAACCCATTTTGCAATGACCTTAACAACAGAAAATTTTACATAAGAGAAAATATTACAGAATTCAGCTGGGAGACAGTTTTTAGAGTTATCTTTCTTAGTCCATTTATTATCCCTAATCAGAATGTTGCCTTTTTCTAATCTTCGTTGATAGTACAATTTACCATTTCATGAGAAGGGTCACCATATCTATCACATTTTCTAATTCCATACTTAATCTTTTTATCTTGACTAATAAATTTGTAAAAATGATTATTCTTGGGTTTCCAAACATTAGAAAAACATTCTTCCTATTTAAAAACTCTTTGTTATGTTCTAAAAAAGTATGAATTATCGCTTTTGTTAGAACTGCTAATTGAAGAGGTCTCATCAACTTGACACCCTGATGAGCAACTTGATGCATCAGTGTCGGAATACATTGATGCATAAGTGTCATAACACACTGAATGTGATTCAGTGTCACAGTCGTTAGAAGTAAATTTTGGAGATTCAAGAAAAACATTAGTTACAATATGAATCTCATCATTGGAAATAGGAAACTTAACCAAAGTTGATGTATTGGGGCTCACATACTCTTGACCGGGGGGCTTTATCGAAGGATTAATAGCAATCAAAGGAGTAACGAGGGTAGTGTGACCATCAGTGTCATTTTTACAATGTTTGTTTATTAGGTCTTGATTATTAATGAAACCATTACTAATATATTTTGTCATGTACTCATGAAGAAGTTCTTCTTTTGAGGGAAAATGTAATGCCCACAAATTCGGGCTAGATGTTTAAGGTATAATAATAATAATAATACATTTAATCGGACAATTAAAATCCTTGAATAGGATGATTGTTATTTGTACACGTTAGTAGCTAATAAATAATTATCAGATTCACGATACGTAAACAAATATTATTAGTGTATAATATTTGTAGAAAACTTTAATATAAAATTTATCGTTAAGCGATAAAATAACATTAAAAATAAAAGATTATTTAGGATAAATAATTTTAGCGAAAGTTGTAGTAGTCTTGATCATGAGCGCCTGGATATAAAGAACGCTTAAATCTAAATTCGTATGAGGAAGTTATGATTTATTTGTGTTTCGCGTTCAACGCGATACGACAATGTGTGTCGTAAAATGTGAATCAGAGATAGGTTGCTTAGTAGCCTAAGTGATCTAAAAGAAAGTCATTGGAATAATAATTATAGAAGCGTACATATAAAGAACGCCTAAATATGACTTCGTATGGGGAAGTTATGATTTTTTGCAATAGCCTTAACAACATAAAATTTTACAAAAGAAAAAATATTATAGAATTTAGTAGGGAGACAGTTCATAGAGTTATTGTAACAACCGGTTATTTCGGGTCAATAAAAGTCAAACAAGTCAAACAAAAGTCATATAGTTAAAAATTATACCCCACTTTAAGGGTTTTTCGGTTTCGAGAATAAAAAATCAAAAATCAAAAAGCACATACCTTGGCCGAGAACACTCCTTGACCGAGATCCTTCCCTACACCGAATACCCCTTTAAGACCGAAGACTTGGTCCTCGGTTGAGGTTTTAGACTGAAATCAAGGGATTTCGGTGGGGGATAGGCCGAAAACACAAACCTTATCCAATGGCACTTTTACCAATGTGATAAATTACACATTTCAAGGCATATGTCACATCATTTTTAATTCCATATATATAGGTTAAACCGAAATCAACACCTCATTTCTCATTTTACACTTCACAAACTCTCCAAATTTGCTCTCAAAACCGAAAACCAAGTTCATACATCTTCAAGTTCACGCAAGAACACCTTCAAATCTTCATAACTTTTGCCCAGATCACTTTCAAACTTGCCCAGGAAACAATTCTTCAAGATTAATTCATAGGAATCTTTATAAGTTTTCTTACATAATCTAGTGTTTATATAACACTTTAATTAAAGTTTATCTAATTTATACACGGTATCATGTGTTAAAGACTATTAGGATATGACTATATCCACGGGTTCTAACTGGAAGGACATCGCCACTCACTTCGTTATCCAGCCAAGAACACACCCGATGTGAGTTCATACCCCTACATTTTCCACGATTTTTCTATGCTTTCTTATATTTTATGCGAGAATGCTAAAATACACGAAATATTTTTATTGTCAAGTTTAGGAACGTATACATACAAATCTTTCGTACAAATACGCTATGGTTTTTCTTACAACAATATATATATATATATATATATATATATATATATATATATATATATATATATATATATATATATATATATATATATATGAAACATACAATTGGATTTCAACAAATAAACTATATTTAAAATTGTTTATAAGACTTTAACCCTTTTGTAATATGTCGAGCAAAAATGGTATAATTATATAAACATGCATATATAATTATTTCAATTCATTTTATTATCATTGTAAATTGATAATAGTATACAAAGGATTCACTATTTTAACGAAACATTTATATAAACTATAATAGGTATAGTTTATGGAAAATTCACACTATTTTACCCTTCGGGACACAAAGATAATTATTTAAAAGAATAATTATATTTACACTATATAACTACTACGGAAGGGTAATACATTCAGTTACACGAAAAAGGGAATTTCATTACACTACACGTAAACCAGTTAATACAGGATTGTGAGCCATTACCTTCATCGTACTTACCAGAGTACACATTAAAGCCCTAAATTATAACCAGAGTCTCTTGTAGGGAGATCGTGACACTTGTGTATAGATCTATACGGGACCGACAATCCCGCACATAAACTGTTAGCTACAGTTAGACCGACAGGTCTGGGGTGACAAATGTCGTACCATTCCGACGCCTGAAGAACGTCGTATCATGCCATCTAGTCGCTAACATGGTTATAATAAACACTCACAATAAGTATTAACAAAGCATTTGGTTTATGGGGCAAATATACCTTCAAATAGTTTTATTAAATAATAAAGCTACATTACACTATTTTACAATACAATTGGTAGTTCCAGATACATACATTCAAAGGGTTTTACATGGATACAACTACAATACACTATTACAATACAACTAGTAGTTCTAGATACATACATTCAAAGGGTTTTATACAGATACAACTACAATATACTATTTTCCAATACATTACAACTTACATTTATGGAAACAGACATTCAAATGGTTTTATAAAGATTAAAACTACATTATACCACTTTAAGGTACAACAATACTTATACATTTTCAGTCTTAGAATTTTTAAGACTACAATTCACTACAAAAGAAAACATTGTCTGGATGAACACACTATCATTTTCAAGGAACAATGTCATATTTTTCTCATACAAAATGCTTATGAACTCACAACCTTAATTATTTATACTTTTTCAAAACCACTTGTATTATCAGGAAATCAGTAGACAAGTACCCACACAGGTTTTGGGAAGATGGAGCATTGTAGTGTCATGTCATATATTTTGTCGTATGTTTTTGGAGTCAAACAAACAATGATTTGAACTCAAATGTAAATATTAAATTATCAATATTATGGTTGTAATGCTTTGATCGCTATTATTCAATTGTTATGATACTGTACATGACGTCACCTGCCCTCGGACGTTTCCGTCGTCTCATCGGTATGGGGGTGTGAGAGTTATCTTTCCTTGTCCATTTATTATCCCTGATCAGAATGTTGTCCTTTTTTAATCTTTGTTGATAGTACAATTTATCATTTCATGAGAGGGGTCACTACATCTATAGCATTTTCTAATGCCATACTTAGTCTTTTTCTCTCGATTAATAAATTTGTGAAAATGATTATTCTTGAGTTTCCAAACATTAGAAACACATTCTTCCTATTTAAAAACTCTTTGCTATATTCTTGAAAAGTGTGAATTATCGCTTTTGTTAGCACTGCTAATTAAAGAGGTCTCAACAACTTGACACCCTGATGAGCAACTTGATGCATCAGTGTTGGAATACTCTGACGCATAAGTGTCATAACACACTAAATGTGATTCAGTGTCAGAGTCGCTGGAAGTACATCATGGAGATTCTAGAAAAATATTAGTTATAATGTGAATATCAGCATTAGGAATAGGAAACTTAACCAAAGTTGATGTATTGGGGCTCACATACTCTTGACCAGGGAGCTTTATTGAAGGATTAATAGCAGTCAAAGGAGTAACAAGGGTAGTGTGACCATCAGTGTCATTTTTACAATGTTTGTTTATTAGGTCTTGACTATTACTGAAACCAGTACTAATGAATTTTGTCCTGTACTCATGAAGAAGTTTTTATTTTGAGGGAAAATGTAACGCCTGCAAATTCAGGCTAGATGATTAAAGTATAATATTAATTATTATTATACATTTAATCGGAAAATTAAAATCCCTGAGTAGGTTGATTGTTATTGTAACACCCAAAAATTTCAAGCCAACTTTTAACTTTTTCAAAACACTTAAAACCATTTAACATTACATAGTTTGTTTTCAAAATAATAATTATCATAGTGTCGCAGTATCAAATCATAAAATCATAACAGCAGGAGGAGCGGTACGATCATGCCTTCGCCTTCCCGCGATCACCAGAGGTACCTGAAACAACAACTGAAACTGTAAGCCCGAAAACTTAGTGAGCTACCCCCAAGATACCAACCTCATATAACCATCATCATATCATGTCAACAAATGTATATATACATATCAACATGCATCATGAGCCTTCAGCCTGACTGGACCGCCTCGCAGGCCTTTAGTCTCTCTGGACCGTTCTACGAGCCTTCAGCACGTCTGGACCGCCTCTCAGGGCCTTCAGCCTATCCGGACCGCTCGTCGGGCCTTCGGTCTGACTACCATACCCTTTTTGGGTTTGTAGTCTATCCGGTCCGCCCTGGGTATGTTGGCCTTCAGCACGAAGCAGGACCGCCTCAAACCAACCCCCCAATCAACCAAACATGTGCACATACATATCATACATTATCATAATAACATTCAAACCGATCTAGCAGATCAAATAGCATAACAATATCCTATAACTAGGACACCGACCTACCCAGGTCACTAACATAGCATAATCCTATAACCAGGATACTGACCAAACCAGGTCACTAAGCATAAGCATATCACCATCCAAACTACTAGGATGTACAACAATATATCATGCAATAATCCGGATACAAATCCATAAAGGGCCGGCCTTGGTTCCTTAGACCCTGTTGATGTAGTGAGGATAACTCACCTCGCTAGTAGTGCTGAGTACTGTAACTCTCTGACTACTGTCTCACCGAAAATCCCGAATTGACACATAATAAGCAATAGGTTAATACCCGACATAACTCCCTTGACTAAGTCTCCACATTCCTCATTTAGTCCATTCTCTTTATTGGGCCAAGGCCCAACACCAAGTCCTTGACTTGAAAGTCTAAATGTAAAGTCCACTATTGGCCCAATTTACTAAATTGGGCCCATCCTCCTAATTGGGCCTAAACCCATGATCCACTATCACTACCTGGCCCAAAACACCTTATTTACAGAGTCCAGCAACGGCCCAAATCCATTTAGTCCATTAACGGTCCAAGACCAAAGTCCATTAGACAAAAGCCCAACAGAGGATGTACGTGGGGCGTACTCATCCAACGTTGACCACCATGGGGTGGTTGACCCAGTACGCTGGGCGTATTGTACAGTTTGCCAAAACCTTATTAAGTGCTTAATGGCTTAAGCACTTTAGCCCAAACCTCAGATCCAGAGACCTAACATGCCTAGGATCCATAAAGTCATGAACTTTATCATTTTGGACGTCCATAAAGTTCTTAATGCTTGGTCTTAATCCATTAAGACCTTATTTCTCTTTGCATGGGATACATACAACAAATGGGACCTTATTTTTATCACTCAATGTCCCTTCGAGAGCCTGGAAGGACAGCTCTTTTCGACCAAATCACAACATGCACCATTTATGGCTTTTGGGACAAGAAATGCTTATAATAAAGTAAAATGATGAGATCTATGCATATATGCATACATTTTGGAACTTTATACCTTCTGGAGCTTCTTGAACACAAGCTAACTTCAGATCTACAAGCTTGATCTCTTCCTCCAACTCCTGATGCAATGGTTTTCCTCTTCAAGCACTCAAGAACACACCAAATGAGCTTAACACACAAAGGGGAGGCTAGGGTTTGAGAGAGACGGGTTTGACCTGTGGAGGCTGAGGTAAAAGAGGTGTGGGTGCACATCATGTTGCTTATATAGGACCCAAACCCTAAATATTAGGGTTTCATCCAGACATTAGTACGCCCAACGTACTCAAGTGTACGCCCAACGTACTCAAGTGTACGCACAGCGTACTAAGGCGGACCTTAATACACTTAGCGTACCCTTAAGTACGCGTGTCGTACTCTCTTTTGGCTCAAGTTGCAAACTTGGTCCTTAAACTTATTTTGGCTCTTCACTTCCAACCCCCAAGGACCATAATGACAAGGAAAAGATAGAAGAGGGTTCGGGAATCCCTGACAAATCTCAGGATGTTACAATTCTCCGCTACTTGACTTAGACTTCGCCCTCGAAGTCTGCTGCGACAAATAGATCCGGGTAATGCTCCCGCATCTCGGACTCGGGCTCCCAAGTCCACTCGGACCCCCTCCGATGCTCCCACTATACCTTCACCAAAGGTATCTCCTTGTTCCTTAGAACCTTATTCTTCCTCTCTAGAATTGCCACAGGACTCTCTACGTAATTCATGCGCTCATCTACTTGAATGTCATCTAATGACACTATTGCCTCCTGATCCATGATGCACTTTCGCAATTGCGAAACGTGGAAAGTGTCGTGGATCCGACTAAGCTCCTCCGGTAACTCTAGCTTGTAAGCCACCTTGCTAACCCTGGAAACAATCCTAAACGGTCCAATATAGTGGGGACCCAATTTCCCTCTCTTCCTGAAGCGGATCACCCCTTTCCAGGGTGAGACCTTGAGGAGCACCATATCACCCACCTGGAACTCTAACTCAGATCAGCGCCTGTCGGCGTAACTCTTCTGCCGACTCTGCGCGGTCTGTAGTCGCTGCCTGATCTGCTGAATCTTATTGGTAGTATGCAAAACTACCTCCGTCCATCCCATCACCCTGTGTCCAACCTCACCCCAACAAACCGGGGTGCGACATATTCTGCCAATACAACAGCTCGAAAGGCGGGGCACCAATGCTGGAATGATAACTGTTGTTGTAGGCGAACTCTGCAAGGGGCAGGTGGGAATCCCAGCTCCCACCGAAGTCAATGACGCACACCCTCAACATATCCTCGAGGGTCTGAATGGTACACTCACTCTTGTCGTCGGTCTGCGGATGAAATGTTGTACTAAAGTGTAGCCGCATGCCCAGTTCCTCATGGAACTTCTGCCAGAACCGGGAGGTAAATCTAACATCTCGATCGGAAACAATAGAGACCGGAACCCCATGGCGAGCGACGATCTCGCGAACATACATGTCGGCCAACTTCTCGGCCGAAGAACTCTCCCGTATAGCCAAGAAGTGAGCACTCTTCGTCAATCGATCCACGATGACCCATATAGCATCAAACCCCTTGGTAATGAAATCCATCGTGATTTGTTCCCATTTCCACATGGGAATCTCTAGGGGCTGCATCATACCATGCGACCTCTGATGCTCGGCCTTGACCATCCTACAAGTCAAGCACCTCTCGACGTACCAAGCGATTTCCTGCTTCATACATGGCCACCAATAACTCAAGCTTAGGTCTCTGTACATCTTGGTGGCCCCCGGGTGAATAGAGAAATGAGACTTATGGGCCTCCTCCATGACTGTCTGTCTGACCCTACCAAACATCGGAACCCAAACCCGACCGCATCGGGTCAACAATCCCCGACTACCCTGCACAAACCGGGTGTTCTCACCCCTGATCCTCTCCAGCTTCCAGTTCTCAGGTCGCAAGCCCTCAACCTGAGCATTTATGATCAAACTCACAAGCGGAGAATCCAACACTATCCTCATACATAATGTTGGGGTGGAAGACCCAGCTGACTTGCGGCTCAAGGCGTCCGCCACCACATTCGCTTTACCGGGATGGAAAAGGATCTCACAATCGTAGTCCTTGACTACGTCCAGCCACCTGCGCTGCCTCATATTCAGGTTCGGCTGATCCATGACGTGTCTCAAGCTCTTGTGATCTATGTATATGGTACAACGGACCCCGTAAAGGTAATGTCTCCATATCTTGAGAACAAACACTACCGCTCCCATCTCTAAATCATGAGTAGGATATCTCGTCTCATGCGGCTTCAGCTGCCACGACACGTAGGCTATCACCCGTCCTCTCTGCATGAGGACCGCCCCCAAGCCTGTGATGGATGCATCACAGAACACTACAAAATCCTCAACTCCCTCCGGGAGAGTCAAAACTGGAGCCTCGCACAACCGCTAACGGAGGGTCTCAAATGCCCTCTGCTGCTCAGGGCCCCACCGGAAATCCACCCCCTTCCTCGTCAGACGAGTGAGGGGTACTGAAATCTTGGAGAAATACCTAATAAATCTCCGGTAGTACCCTGCTAATCCCAGAAAACTTCTGATATCCGAGGGAGATCTCGGCACCTCCCACTGCATGACTGCCTCGATTTTGGCCGGATCGACCAGAATCCGCTCGTGGTTAACGAGATGTCCGAGGAATTGAACCTCTCGTAACCAAAACTCACACTTCGATAACTTAGCATACAACCGTTCTCGTCTCAAAACTCCCAATAGTTCCCTGAGGTGGTCCTCGTGTTGCTATCTGGTCTTGGAATATACCAAGATATCATCAATAAACACTATGACCAAGCGATCAAGCATCGGTCTGCAGACCTGATTCATCAGGTCCATAAATACTGCTAGCGCATTAGTGAGCCCAAATGGCATCACCACGAACTCGTAATGACCATAACGAGTCCGAAACGCGGTCTTCTCCACGTCCTCCTCTCTGACCCGGACCTGATGATACCCCGACCTCAAATCTATCTTGGAGAACCAAGATGCACCCTGTAACTGATCAAAGAGATCATCTATCCTCGGGAGTGGATAACGGTTCTTCACCGTCAACTTGTTCAACTCCCTATAATAGTTGCACATCCGGTGCGAACCGTCCTTCTTCCCGACGAAGAGGATCGGTGCTCCCCATGGAGAACTGCTAGGTAGAATGAACTGCTTGCCTAGCAGTTCCTACAGCTGCGATGACAGATCCTGCATCTCGGGTGGCGCCAAACGGTACGACGCCTTAGCGATAGGGGCCGCACGCAGTACCAGGTCGATTCGAAACTCGACCTGCCGCTCCGGAGGTATCCCTGGCAACTCCTCCGGAAACACATCAGCAAACTCCCTGACTACTGGAACCTCTGAAACTGAAATTTGATCCCTGGCTCGCGTATCCACCACACACGCCATAAAACCCGCACACCCGTGCTGAATACACTGCCGAGCCCTGGCGGCTGAACAGAATCCTGATCCCACTCTGGTGCCCTCGCCGTATACCATCAGTTCTCCCCCACTTTGGGTTCAAACTACCACCCGCTGACCCTCGCAATCTATCATAGCACCGAATCGGCTAAGCCAATCCATCCCCACAATCACATACACTTCCCCCATGGGAATACGAATCAAATCTATCAGAAAGGATACTCCGAAGATCTCCAATTCGTATCCTCGGTAGACCGAAGAAGCAGAAACTTCGTGTTCGTTAACGATGGAGAGTCGCAACGGACACTCTAGCTCACCTACGGGCACACTAAACTCCCTAATAAAAGCCTGAGATACGAAAGACCGACTCGCCCCCGAGTCAAATAAAACCAATGCAGGCAAGGAGTTCACTAAAAACCTACCTAAACAGAGGTACAACAGATAAGCATAACACATATATAATAAATGAGATAAAGATAGAAACATACCAGCAACCACATCCGGTGCTGCCCTGGCCTCCTCTGCCGTAAGCTGGAAGGCAAGCCCCTGAGCCTTCGGAGGCTCGGCCTTAACTGGCCTCCCATCTGCAATCCTCAATATAGCCGGCGCTGGAGCCTGCGTCGGCCTGGCTGCGAGCTGGGGACAGTTGGTCTTCACGTGACCAACTTGATGGCAGTGATAGCATATCCTCATATCCGACGCAGGGGCGGACTGGCGACAGTCCCTAGCATAGTGCCCATCCTTACCACACTTGTGGCACCCACTACCCGCTCGACAAACTCCATAATGATCCTTGCCGCACTTTCCACAAGTGCGGCTCTCCTGACCCCCGGTCCTAGAATCAGCGGTCTTAGACCGCTTCGACGTCGACTGAGACGGTGCTGGGGCCTGTCGCTGCTCCCTAGACTGCAGCTCAATCTCCAACTCTCGCCGCCTAGTGGCCTCCTGTAGCTCCTGCAGAGTATCACATCGCTGGGTAGACACAAACTGTCAAATGTCGGTCTTGAGCATGCTCAGATAACGAGTCATCTGAGCCTGCTTGGAACCAAACTCTGGGCAAAACATCGCCCTCTCTATGAACATACGGGTGATCTCGGTCACCGACTCCCCATCCTGTCTCAAACTCAAGAACTCCTGAGCCAACCGTTCCCGCTCAACCCATGGAATGTATCGGGCGCAGAACATATCCCTGAACTGCTCCCAAGTAACAGCAGCTCTCTGATCATTAGTGTACGACCCCGTCATCAATCTCCACCAGTCCTTGGCCCCGGACCTAAGCAGGTTCAGAGCACACCTGACCTTCTGGTCAGTAGGACACGAGCAAGTAAAGAAACACCCCTCCACATCGGAAATCCACCTCATAGCCTTGATAGGGTCCTGAGTCCCATCAAAAGTAGGGGGCTTCGTGTTATCGAAGTCCCGGTACTGGAATCCCCGGCTGGCTCCTCCTCCTCTTACTGCCGCTGTTACAGCCGATGCAGCTGTAGCGGCAGCCGACTCCGCAAGGGCTGCGTAACGCTCGTCGAAATACTCGACCATGGCGGTCTTAATAGACCCAAACATCTCCGGTAACTGTGCCCGAAACATAGCAACGACCTCATCATGCAGGATCTCTCGAATCCTGGCATCTAGCTCCTCTATACCCATCTGCACCACAACCTCAGGTGCTGTTGGCCCCTCCGGGCCTCCATCTCCTGATCCTGATCCCGACCCGGATCCAGACACAAAGCGTCTCGTAACCACCATACTAAAAAATATAACAGCAAGATATCAGACATTCCGCATAAATTGCTGGGAACCAGCTCCCGAGTAAACCCTAGGGTTGTGACTTCCTTGCTACACATATGGGTCCTGTGCTTTCAGTAGTACGGGTCCATACTGCCTTCCACACCTACCCATATTCGTCTCAAGTATCATCACAACACCCTAACAATATACATGCATATGGTGGTCGCTCTATTTCACTCATCCATGAGGCTTCCACCAATCCCTGCAGCACTAGTGTATGCTAACCATACATAACACTGGACCCTATAGACTTTCGAATATCAGATCCTACCCTAAGCCCTAATCAATAAGAACAGAACATAAGGCCAAATCAACATTCTCGGGCTATAAGATCTTAATTATGTACAGCCGTGATACATACACAAGCAACTACAATAATGATGTCAATCTCATATAAGGGAAACCCTAGGCTAGCAGTGATCATGTAATCAGCCAATTCTATCATGCAATTTCCTGAAGATCCCTACCCTAGTTCTAGCATGCTGTTCTAACATATCACATAATCAATTAACGGTATGGTATTTTGGGGTCTACTTACTGGCTACGACTGATCGTACACCCTACATCCTCCTTTACTCATTTTGAAAACCATTTAAAACCATTTTGAAAATTTTTCCTCGATTTGAGACTGGATTCACACGAATGTTCCTCCAATTCACTCAAACCAAGGCTCTGATACCAAATTGTAACACCCAAAAATTTCAAGCCAATTTTTAACTTTTTCAAAACACTTAAAACCATTTAACATTACATAGTTTGTTTTCAAAATAATAATTATCATAGTGTCCCAGTATCAAATCATAAAATCATAACAGCAGGAGGAGCGGTACGATCATGTCTTCGCCTTCCCGCGATCACCAGAGGTACCTGAAACAACAACTGAAACTGTAAGCCCGAAAGCTTAGTGAGCTACCCCCAAAATACCAACCTCATATAACCATAATCATATCATGTCAACAAATGTATATATGCATATCAGCATGCATCATGAGCCTTCAGCCTGACTGGACCGCCTCGTAGGCCTTCAGTTTATTTGGACCGCTCTACGAGCCTTCAGCACGTCTGGACCGCCTCTCAGGGCCTTCAGCCTATCCGGACCGCTCGTCGGGCCTTCGGTCTGACTACCATACCCTTTTTCGGTTTGTAGTCTATCCGGTCCGCCGTGGGTATGTTGGCCTTCAGCACGAAGCAGGACCGCCTCAACCCAACCCTCCAATCAACCAAACATGTGCACATACATATCATACATTATCATAATAACAGTCAAACCGATCTAGTAGATCAAATAGCATAACAATATCCTATAACCAGGACACCGACCTACCCAGGTCACTAACATAGCATAATCCTATAACCAGGATACTGACCAAACCAGGTCACTAAGCATAAGCATATCACCATCCAAACTACTAGGATGTACAACAATATATCATGCAATAATCCGGATACAAATCCATAAAGGGTCGACCTTGGTGCCTTAGACCATGTTGATGTAGTGAGGATAACTCACCTCGCCAGTAGTGCTGAGTACTGTAACTCTCTGACTGCTGTCTCACCGGAAATCCCGAACTGACACATAATAAGCACTAGGTTAATACCCGACATAACTCCCTTGACTAAGTGTCCACATTCCTCATTTAGTCCATTCTCTTTATTGGGCCAAGGCCCAACACCAAGTCCTTGACTTGAAAGTCTAAATGTAAAGTCCACTATTGGCCCAATTTACTAAATTGGGCCCATCCTCCTAATTGGGCTTAAACCCACGATCCACTATCACTACCTGGCCCAAAACACCTTATTTACAGAGTCCAGCAACGGCCCAAATCCATTTAGTCCATAAACGGTCCAAGCCCGAAGTCGATTAGACAAAAGCCCAACAGAGGATGTACGCGGGGCGTACTCTTCTGGTACGCGGGGCGTACTCATCCAATGTTGACCATCATCGGGGTGGTTGACCCAGTATGCTGGGCGTACTGGATTTACGTTGGGCGTACTGTACATTTTGCCAAAACCTTATTAAGTGCTTAATAAATTAAGAACTTAAGCCCAAACCTCAGATCCAGAGACCTAACATGCCTAGGATCCATAAAGTGATGAACTTTATCACTTTGGACGTCCATAAAGTTCTTAATGCTTGGTCTTAATCCATTAAGACCTTATTTCTCTTTGCGTGGGATACATACAACAAATGGGACCTTATTTTTATCACTCAATGTCCCTTCAAGAGCCTGGAAGGACAACTCTTTTCGACCAAACCACAACATGCACCACTTTATGGCTTTTGGGACAAGAAATGCTTCTAATAAAGTAAAATGATGAGATCTATGCATATATGCATAAAGCTTGGAACTTTATACCTTCCGGAGCTTCTTGAACGCAAGCTAACTTCAGATCTACAAGCTTGATCTCTTCCTCCAACTCTTGATGCAATGGTTTTCCTCTTCAAGCACTCAAGAACACTCCAAATGAGCTTAACACACAAAGGGGAGGTTAGGGTTTGAGAGAGATGAGTTTGATCTGTGGAGGCTGAGGTAAAAGAGGTGTGGGTGCACATCATGTTGCTTATATAAGCCCCAAACCCTAAATATTAGGGTTTCATCCAGACATTAGTACGCCCAGTGTACTCAAGTGTATGCCCAACGTACCAAGGCGGACCTTAATACGCTTAGCATACCCTTAAGTACTCGCGGCGTACTCTCTTTTGGCTCAAGTTGCAAACTTGGTCCTTAAACTTATTTTGGCTCTTCACTTCCAACCCCCAAGGACCATAATGACAAGGAAAAGATAGAAGAGGGTTCGAGAATACCTACCAAATCTCAGGATGTTACAGTTCTATATACACGTTACTAGCTAATAAATAATGATCAGATTCACGATATGTAAAGAAATATTATTAGTGTATAATATTTGTAGAAATCTTTTATATAAAATTTATCATTGAGAGATAAAATAACATTAAAAATAAAATATTATATAGGATAAATAATTTTAACGAAAGTTGTAGTAGTCGTGATCACGAGCGCCTGGATATAAAGAACGCTTAAATCGGACTTCGTATGAGGAAGATATGATTTATCTATGTTTCGTGTGCAACACGATATGGTAATGTGTGTCGTAAAATAAGAATCAGAGATAGGTTGCTTAGTAGCCAAAGTGATCTAAATGAAAGTCATTAGAATAATAATTATGGAAGCTTGCATATAAAGAACGCCTAAATCTGACTTTGTATGAGGAAGTTATGATTTTTTGAAGTTTCGAGTGCGATAGAGTATAAAAGTGTGCGATACAAAAATAAAAATAAAAATTGGTTGATTTTAGCTGAAACAATCTAAATGAAATTTGTAGTACTCTTCAATACAAAATCGACAATATAAAGAACATGGAGAACGAAGTTCGTATAAATAAGTTATAAATTTCGCAAGAGTTTTAATAGTGTAAGCCTTTTTAAAATATAAAGAAAAAATAAAATGAGAATTATCTACTGAGACCTAAAGGAAAGCTGTAGTACTCATCGAGACGAATGCAAGGATATAAATAATGTCAAAACGAAACTCCTATATGAGATATGTGAATTTTTGAAGATCTAAGGTTTTACCCGCATCCGATTCCACGTGTCAGCACCAGGTTCAATGCTGGCTACCTATGCCACTACGCCGAGCGTAGCACTATCCTTATGCTAAGTGTAGCATGTGTCGAGAAGCACTATCCCTACGCTAAACGTAGTCTCCCATGGAAACTTATAAATAAGTTGCAAGATTTGCTCATCTCTCCTCACATTTCACTCCAAAACTCTCCCAAATTTTCCCGAGGCCCCAAGGCCCGAATTTAGTAGTTCTTAGGTTTTAGTAGCATAATTCTAGAGTGTTAAAGAGCCCGTAGAAATAGAGATTGCAGTTTCGAAGTTCTACCCACGTAATGTATGGTTTTTTGTTAAACAACCTGTAAGTTGAGTTATGCTTACCGTACTTTAAGTACAACTTATATTTAAGTTCCTAAATATTATTATCAACTTATAAATAAGATTTATCATTAATATCAGTCGTTATATTGATCGATCTACTTATGTAAGTGATGTCTATGCTAGATATGTGATGTGTTTAAAGTGGATTTTCAAAACAGTATATCTCTATATACCAAACGAATCCTACCTCCGATACGATCTTGTCTGGTTGTTCCTTTTCAGCTATAAGTCAATATTTCTTTTGCGATTATTGATAAATATGAGAAAACTTTATGAATACAATAACGACTAAATATAATTTTATAAATATGAACGAATACTAAGGCGTAGTAATATTCGTATTTTAGGTCGTTTTTTAGGGAAATCTAAAGTGTCAGTTAAAGAGCTGACTCAATCAGGTGAGTGCATAGTTATTTCCATGATCATGATTTTAACACAGGTAATTATTAAAAAGTATTAAATATTTGTTGAAATTTTATATGTTAATAAAATGTAATTATCTGATATATTTGTTAAATGTATATTTCTTAACATACACTGTGTGAATCAAATATGGTTATATATGCGTTAAACTGTTTATGTGATATTTTTAGATGACAATCTTAAAAATAAGTATTATTACTTAAAATATTTTTGTATATTAAAATACATGATACTTTGTGTTAGATATATATACATTAAATTACGATAGTGTTGTATAAACAGAGTTAGTATTAAAAGTTGATTTCAAGGATTGGAATCTTGTCTAAGTTTAAAACTAAGACGTATAAAGAATATTTACATCCAGTTAAGTTGGATAAAAGAATAGTCACATACTATATTATGATAGTATGGTATAAACAGGAAAATGGTTTTCGAAATTGGTTATAAGCGTTACACTCTTACCTAGTAATGTAATAATATTTATAAAGGATGCTTAGTTCGAGTTAAATCAAAAGAGTGTTTAGTTATACCCAATAGTGTAAAAATATTACATAGGCAAGAAATTTTGTTGATTACATATATTGTAATCTTGTCTAGTTATACACTAGGACTTAAATGGGATGCTTAAGTCAACTAAGTTTGGATATTTGGTAGCATCATATTAAGGGTGTGTGTAATAGGAACGTAGAGTAGAACTTTGTTCTGTGACACTATCAAGTGTCGATGTACGGATTAGGAAATTGAAACGGTATGTCTGGTCATCTCACACAGTAAGATGAAAACACTTGATCATTCTAGATGGTCTTGTGAATTACCTTGCTAGTATGGACTTATAACCCATATCCGTAGATGAAATAGGATACCATATTCATCAAATACTATAACCGCTTGAATTTCCTTAATGACTTATATCGGCCAAGGAAGCCCCTAGCTATGTATTCAAACCATTAATCTAAATGATTTTGACAAGGTGAGTTGATTCTTCTTGATAATCATGGACTAGGATTTGTGAGAATCAGTTGGGATAGGTATGTATGGGTGTAAGGTTGTATAGATATCTAAGTTATGGGGTATATCTATATTGTTTGGAAATAGTTGGTTTTGTAGGTTTGATAATTATAAAAAATTGTCATAGTAATATTATGGTATTTAAAACCATATGTGTCTCACCAGGGTTTCCAACCTGACTCATTCAAATTATATGCATCAAAGGTAATAGGGTTAAAGCTGTTGGAACTTGTTTAGGATGTCGAGTGATTAAAAGACAACCTATAATAGTGTTTAAGACCATTAGGTCTTTATGATGTAACATATGTTGTGTATTGATTATGACATCCTTAGGTTTTTGTATTTGAAACAACATCTTTACTCAAGATATTTTAATAAAACGAGATAGTTTCCGCAAAATGTTTTATTATACCGAGATTTTTTGCAAACAAAGATATTGTGATTTTTAAAGCGTAAAGAAAAGTTTTTTTGTTCTGAAAAATACATGATTCAATTTCAATTTGCATAAAGACATCAACATCTTCTTGTATTTTACCTTCAATAATCTTTTCACACTAATGTGAAATCTGATCATTTATAATTTTGGTGGTTCTAGTGCGAGAAAAATCCCAATTTTTAATTATTTTCTGACAATTTTGAGAAATCATTTGAGCAACGTCTCTTTCACTAATGATTTCGGAATTAACAATGGATAAAACTCTAAGTTCATAACTCATTGTGTGTGTGTGTGTGAGAGAGAGAGAGAACACTTACTGGGAGTGAGATTAGTGTTTAACCACTTGATTTTAGCCTAAAGTTCTAATTTCTCTTGATTTGATTTCTTAGCGTCAAAACGTAAATAATCAAACATCATATTCTTTTCATTATTAGAATAGTTTACAAAAATTGAACCCGATACACAGAAGAAGAGTAGCATATCTGAGTAGTGTAATCCTTAGCAGCTCGGGCGAGATCAACATCAAAAGTACTTAAGGTGCTGATAGATTCATCGGTGAATGAGGCATCAGTGGTGGCAATCAAACACACATTTTCTTTCAATAATATCTTTAGATGACTATGCCTCCTCAACTCAATTCTCTTCTTCAGCAAGAAGAACATTTGATCTCATATTTTGCTTTTTTGGAGAAGCCACCAAGATTTAATACTTTGCTTCATATGACTCATCCTTGGAATCCTTATTCTTAACTTTTCAATCCCTAGCAAAGTGATCAATAACTCCATAGTTGAAGCATTTAACGTCCTCGTTTTTCTCAGCAGAAAACATCCTTGAACTACTAACATCAAATTTCCTTTTCCCTGATGAACCAAATCTATCGGATTGAAAATTTCTTCAACTATTCATCTTTCTAGTGTCTTCAAACTTATTAAACTGTTTCATGATCATTGCAGCATTGGATTCAATTTTAGTGAAGTTCTTGTACTTTTCATCATTAGTGTCAACGTGACATGAGTTGTCGTTGTCATTGTTTGATGAAACGTTAGACTTCTTTGTAAAGAGAGTATATGACTTGTCTTTAACTATATTTTTCATGATTTCTTTTCTTTGAATATTTGACCCTTTAAGGTTTTCAGATTTCAAAACAGGATCTGTAAGTTCATAGTCTTGATTTTCTCACCATTTTTTAGAACATCAACGTGATGCTCTCACTTTTCATCTAAAGAATCAAGAAACTTAAACACAAAAACATAATTATGCTTAATTATATTAAATCTCCTCATATAATTTTTAAGACAACTAAAAAAATTAAAAGTATGAGAACAAGATTCATCAATGTAAGCAAAGAAGTGCTCATATTTTCTATAGAGATTATTCTTCTAAGAAACTTTGAACTCGACAGTTCCTGTGTATTTAACTGTCAGGGTGTCAAGCATCTGTTCTTTAAAAACACATATTTGTGCAAAATGACAGATCTCATATGGAGAGCATTGTGAATGGCAGCATGAGCACAAACATCATTATTTATCATTTTTAGTCCATCAATGTTTAGGAGTTCGCTTAATCTCAGTCAGATTACCATCTTTTGTTTCTTGAATCAAAGGAACATATGGTCCTTTAGAAACAATGTTTATCTTGTCGTAATCCATGGTTTCTAAAACCATCATTACTTTGCTTTTCCACATCGATAAGTTTTTCTCATCGAACGGTGGAATTTTGTTTAAGGAGGATGAGCTAAATGAGGAGGAATTCAAAGACAAATTCATTACTTGTTGAAATAAGAGAATCTGGCTTTGATACCCGTTGTTGGATCTTAGAGATAAACAACAAGCAATAACAAAACAAGAAATTAACAATACTTAATCAAAAACTTATTTTGATTAATAAAACTCTCAGAAGAGAGGATACACAAAGCGACGATTACAAATGTTAAGCCAAGCATAACTTATATACTAGGTTATAAAACGAATATAGGGAAATCCCTATAAATCATGGATTTATACAAGTTATACATAAGTTAAGATCCTAATCACTAAGATTGTGAATCTAATACTTCGTGCACAAGAAAGCTTCACGCTAGCGCTGAAGAACTCCATACAGTGTGAAGAATGTTTTGATAATCATCAGATTACAAGTTTTGACCGTACAGTATTTACTCTTTGAACTTTCCAAATATCTTATCTTTTGTTTTCAATAAATAAAAGTTTACCTTCCTTGAGTAGTTATCAATGAAAGTCACAAAGTATTGGCATCAACCATAGGATTTCACTAGAGAGAGAGAGAGACCCCATAAATATGAACGAACATATTCGAGGATCTCCTTGCTTGTGTGTTGACCAGAAGTAAACTTCACCCCCTGTTACTTTCCTTTTACACAAGTTTTATATAATTTAACTTTTCTAGTTGCTTTACCACTATATATCCATTGTGTACTTAATATTGACGTGCCTTTTTTTTGCTCATATGCCCCAATTTGTGATGCCACAATTCTGTTTTATTATTATGCTACTCTAAGGACCGGTATACAATCACCGTTCCACTAACTGTGAAACCTTCCAGAAAATAAATTTCATGTTGTATTTTTTCCATCATAACTACATGAGCGCCTTCGAAGACGTTTACACCATCACCTTCACTAGAATACTTCAGCCTTGCTTCGACAAAGTGCCAAGAGAAATCAAGTTCTTCCAAATATCAATAACATACTCATAATTAATTTTTCTAACCATACCATCATGCATTTTTATCTACAATGTTTTGCTGCCTTTGATACACCGTATCTCATCATCACTCATCTTCATTTTTCTATTCCTTTCTTTGTTCGAACCAAGTAAGATTGTAGATCATATGGTAAGATGCTCCCTAGTCAAAGATCCAACCATCTTCAGGACTAGTTGTGCTTATAGCAAACGTCTCCTATATTTCCTTCATTTGAACTTTCTTGAACCATATCAACATTGTTATTACTAGTTGATTTAGCCTTCGAATTCCCCTACTTTTCATGTGGACAATCTCTTCAGAATTTCCAAATTTCTTGCAGTTATAATATTTTATCTTTTTCAAAGTCTTGGATTTGGAACGTGACTTCCCTCTGTTTCCTCCACCTCTTTTTATATTATTCTTCCCCTTCTTGCGAACAAAATAGAACCAATTTTTTTTACTAACATCAACTTTTCATTTCAGTTCTTTAAACAAAAAGTAATCCCTCACATAACTCACAGTCATTGTTGTTCTATCATACACCATGTTATTAATGCAATTTTGATAAGAGTTCGTTAGTGAATATAATAGAATGAGAGCTTGATCTTCATATTCAATATTTACATTAACTCATGTAGATCAAAGATGATGTGATTGAGGTTATTCGTATGATCATTTACTTGGGTACTTTTTAGTTATCCGAAGAGTACACAAACGTTGCTTCAGATATAGCCAACTCATGAGAGAATTGTTCTAGTACTTGTCATAGACTTTATATAAAAGCCTAACATAAGATGTTTAATCCACAACCTCTTGTATTACTTCATCCGTCAAGCTTAACAGAATAGCGCTATGCATTTTTTAGAATATGATTCTACAATGTTTTAAGCATGTCTTTTAATATTTCCACTTTTCCTTGGAAAGCCATTGCATAGCCCTAATGAACCAGAAAAGCTCTCATCTCCACCTTCCACAAGTAAAGTTATTCGAATAATTGAATTTCTCCAACTCGAATTTGTGGGACGATATATCTTCAATCGACATAACAAACAGTAGCTCTGATACCACTTGTAATGGAATAAGCGAGAAAAGTTATGAAATCACACCTACATAGAGAATGAAATAATATTTAACATGATTTGGTCAATATGACATACATCTACATGGAAAGAGAGGGTATTCTTATTCATGAGTTCAAACAGAGTAACAATACAATAAAGACAAACAAAATACCTCATGAACGCTTTCTGAAGATCACAAAAAAGATAAAACCCTGATGGGCTAGGACTATCTATTTGTAGGGCCAAATAAATGTTAATCAATCACATAATGCCATTCGGATAAGAGCGCCTTTGATCTAGGTGAGCACATTTACACTAAGAGCACCTTTTACACCAAGAGCACATTTACTCAAAGAGAGCACCTTTGCATCTATGTATCACATTGTGGAGGTGTCAGCGCATCCAGGAGTGCATTCACAACTTTAGGAGCACATTCAGCAATATGCAAAACATTTAAGAACATTATGAGCACATTTAGTCCCAATGCATTATCCATCTGGTTTTATCGCATTCTCTAAGAACTCAGTGCATTCTGACTTGCTTCCATGTTGGAGTGCTTCTGGAAAAAGCCCTATCAAATTTTGATATGCTAGGACCACATTTGGCAAAAGCCCAAATGCTTTTAGCCAAATGCTCTATCCTAATCCAAATGCTCCTTGTATCTTTCGAGTCTTCTATGCTCAAGTCACATTTAACCGTTTCTTTTTTGCCCCTCATTATGTACAATATTGATATAGATCAATTATCTCGAGTTAAGTAGTTGTTATATACATAAATTTTGTTTTGTTTTTGAATAAAATATGTTGATTGAATAAATTGTTTGAACACCAATAAATGATTATTTTACATTTTTGTTTTAAAATGATGATAAATAGCAAATAAATATTTAATCTAATTTTTTTTATAAGAAAATCATAAGTAATTAATTATTTAATATTAATGTGATTATATTTTATTTAATATAATTTTATTTAACTATGATATGGTTAGAAACTAAATACTAGTAATTTGAAATAAACATAACATATAATAAAATCAGTTACATATGTAAGATTAGATTTTAAAATAAATAATAAACAATTTTAGATTTATAAGATGGAATATAACGGTAAAATGGAATGAAAAAGACCCTAGGTTTTTAAAGATGGAAACCAAAAAAAGGACTATGAAAAAGGGATCATGGATTTTGTTGTCGTTCACATTGAAAACTCAAAGAATAAAGAAAAAAAGGGATCATGGTTTTGTTGGAGGTTACATCCGAAACTCAAAGAATAAAGAAGGGTAATATTATAATATAAAGAACTCTTAATATATAAGATGGTTAATATTTCACTTAACTCGATATGTCATGTGTACTCATTAAGTTTTGTATCTATTAAACGCATTAAGTAAAAAAAATAACATTGCATTTTTTTTATTACATAACAAAGATTATGTTCGTTAGGGTCTTTCTCATTTTCGATAATATTTCAAAAAGTTATCATACTACAAGTAAAAACTAAAGTTCTTATTTTTCTACTTATTGATATATAGACATTATGCGTTACTAACTTTTCTAAGTATAAAAACATGTTATTTTTTAACAAACCCTAAAAGGTGGTTTGTTTTTACCTAATAAGTCCCTTTCAGGATTAAGCATGTTATTTAACGGTGTAATCCGTTCGTAAAAAGTATTGATCATCTATTTTTTCATTACTCTAACTCAACTAGCATTTGGTTTGAACTATTATCACAAGTCATTTGATCAACTTGTAGAAGACTAAAGTTAGAGTGAAATTTGGTATAATATATCGTTTGCCAACAAGTTAATATGGACAATTTATATTTCTTGGAATGATCCCGTTTTCAGTCCCTGTATCAATTGCTACGGTGGGGGCAACTTCATTGAAGATGAGATTTGTATAGCGGATAATATTTTAACGTCCCAAATTTAAAAAAAAAAATCTTTTAGATTAATAAGTAAATCATTTAAATATTTTCATAAAAGGGATTAAGGTTGTAAATCATTCCAAAACATCATCGAGTCATAGTGTAAAAATGTATTAAATATCATAACAACAGAAGTTTATAAAAACGATAATGAAGAGGGTGTCGTACAGTCAAGCTGGAGTCTTTCCCCGACTAGAGGAACTATCTGAAAAACATTAAATCAACAACTGTAATTATAAAGCTTAGCGAATTTCCTAAAATACCTCATACCACAATATACATACAACGCATACAAATAGAGGCTCTCGGCTCTAGTACCGATCCACCTAAACAACCAGTGGCTAATGGCTCTAGTGCACATCTAGTTATGATGACTAGTAACTCTGGTGCATGTCTAGTTATCCCAACAGTTAACGGCTCTAGTGAACATCTAACCCTGAACGCGAGTAATCTAAGCTCTTGACTTTAGTGTCGATCAACTATCAACTCCCCAAACATAACATGTCCACATATCACACAAACAATCCATCAAACAATCAATATGTAAAGACTATACTAGCATAACAAATGACAAATACTGTAACACGTAGTATACTTAAATAACTCGCCTGAACAAGAAGCCGAAGAATCAAAGCTACTCGCTCGAATACACAAGAACCGACCTCACGAATCACCTAGATAACACAACGGTCAAACCTCGGGCCACAACTTAAACTCGCCAAGTTTGAACAAAAGTCAAATTGATTAAAAAAAATAATGGTCAACGGTCAACGGTCGCGCGCCACGACCCAGACTCTGACCACATCGCGAAGACTACAGAACAAAATAGTCACAACACCTTTCATGTTGCGTTGTGAATACTGGGAAAACAACCAACTTTATCAATGTTTTAATCCCTTGAAGACCAAAGCTTAAAGCATCATATTTTGTCATTTTAAGGCTCTTAAGGGATAAATTTTCCAACTTCATCCGGACCCAAGGCTTCATCTATCACAATCACTAATCCTAAGTCAAGATAAACCTATAATGAGAAAATTCTTATACATGGTTCCAAGGAAACTGTGACATCCTCATTTTCACGGCCAGAAAAGACCGATTTTGTTTATGCTTTATAAAAATCAGAGTACCTCTTTTAATAAAAATGTTGCGGAATTTGTTCCCATAAAAACATGATAAATACGTTATCAAATCATTTCCGAAGAAATATATTTTTATTCATTTTCAAAACCTTGGGATGTCATCGTCAATACAGAAACATAAGCATAAACAGAACTTACATTCATTTACACTAGTGATCTACATCTCTTTTAAATCTCTCAGTGTAAAGTAGCTTCATATCGACACCTGTGATACAAATAAGCTTGAGTGGGTCAGGTTGGGAAACCTGGTGAGTACATACGGTTTTCAACCCACAATAATATAATTATTATGTTTAAACATCAAACAATCAACCCAATTACCCATCCCCATTATCTTCTTTACTCTTAAGGATCTACCCTAAGAATTAGCTATTCCTCGTTCATTCATTCCTAAGGATCATCCTAAGGAATCGGCACGAAATTCATCGTTGCCAAGGTTTACTCGACAGGCACTAAGTCACATAGTCGCCAGGGTTTAGGCACTAAGTATCATAGTCGCCAGGATTTATACAATAGGCACTAAGTCGCATAGTCGCCAGGGTTTAGAGTACACCGGGTGAACACATCGTTCACAACACCTATAGGTTGTGAGCCTGCTGTTCCACTGGACTGTCTAGAATAGTCCGTGGTTGTCATCCATACTCTGCTAGATGACGGGGCCATCGCTTGGGTCATCGCTTGGCTCATCGCTTAGGTCATCGCTTCTCACCATAATTTACCACTCATATATCATTGCTCATCATTCATCTCATCTTTCATCGCTCATCATTTATCTCATCTCTAATCTACCCATGTTTTAACCAACATATTTTGTAGATATAAAATACATATACATTTTAAATCATTTAAAACATGTATAAAATCTTTCATCCAGCATAAATAGCAAGTATACAGATAATATGCACACGTAGCACGTAATTTATATAAAATACTTCATATCTATGTGTAAGATGAAAATAAATATGCACTCACTTGTTAAGGTGGTGATTCCGAACTCAGACAACGCTTCGTTTCTTAAAAATAATTTCCTTCGACGAAACCTACTATTATTACCACTAGATTTTAGTCTAATATTTATCGTGACTAATTATTAGTCTTATTATTATTATTATTATTATTATTATTATTATTATTATTATATAAGCGTTTAATCAATATTTTAAAAACACTATGTACAGACAGGGGCCAGACATAAAACACCGGAGGGCAGGACCATTTTGGCATATAGCACTTCTGAAATCCAACAACCCTATGCGGCCCTTTAAACCAGATTCCCCGTAACGCGAATAGTTCAAAAGATATTATAACGATACGTATATAAGTCATAATAATAGCCCAAATATTTATTATAAGTTCATAATAACAATACTAATTTTAAATATAAGCTATATTAAAATAGGGTAAGCATAACTTACTTACAATGGAGTTTTAGCTAGGAGTCGGACTCTGCAGGGGCAGAACTTCGTTGCTGAATCTGTCTAAGAAAAATTTGTGCAGCGCTTCAGCGCTCACCTTACTATACTAAAACTACAGAAAGGGAAGTCGAATCACGAGGGACCGAAATGCTCGGGGGATAAGAAGAGAAAGACTCTTGAATCAAGAGAATGGTGCAAGAAATATGAGAGCCCAAGGCTCTTATTTATAGTAATTGAATTTACAAAAACAACCCTCCATAATTACTTAATGACCTTATAGTTATATAAACGACTAAACACCCCTTCATAATACTATTTTAAATAGATTTAACGATATGTGTACTAAACTAATGTCGAAAGTACTCAACACTAGTCTTATAATGACCGCATCGTCGATACCTTTCTAATGATATATACATTTGTATATATATGTATACGTATATAAGATTTTTACTTTATTTTAATACGTAAATATGCTATTATAATTTATAACTCGTTCATACCAACTCCGTTTTTGACGTTCTTTATATCCACGCGTAGGCAGGACCGTACCCTACAACTTTCGTTTAGACTCCGTCGGCTAATTTTGACTTTATTTTTAAAGTTATATTTTTAACAGGCCGGGACAGGAAAAGTCCGTTAAAATTTCATAACTTCTTCATCCGACTTCCGTTTTCGTCTGTCTTTTTACCTTTGCGCTACTATTAACGAGATATTTGATTCTCATTTAGGTTGTGTCGGCCAAAAATCGACCGATCTAAAATTCGAATTTCAGGCTGTGCACTACTATGCCAAATCTTAGAAAAATCATAACTTCCTCATACGAAGTCAGATTTTGACGTTCTTTTTATGCACACTCTTGGTTTAAAGTATATTACAACTTTCATTTAGATATCTAAGGCTAAAAATTAGTTTATCAAAAATTCACTTTTTACGTTACGCGGTGTCGTGCCGGTTTCGCCGTAAAACTTCGACGGGTCATAACTTCTTCGTTATAACTCGGATTTCAGCGTTCTTTATATGTACGGAACCCTTGTGACATATACTATAAATTGGTTAAGATTAATCCTTCTAAATAATCTTCCATCAAAAACTCATTTTTGACGCTTATTGCCTCTAAATTGGCTAGCCCGGATCTGCGGGCGTTACAATTATCTCCCCTTAGGATGATTACGTCCCGGAATCATCAACGAAACAGGGCTTGTATAACGATTCCATATTTTATTTCTTCATCCTAGGTAATAACCGTAACTTCTATGTTGCTTCGAATGAGTATCTAACTCTTGGACTCCTTGACTGCAGGCGGTGCTCGATCTTGCACCTGCTCCGTTAGACTCCAAATTATGACCTTCAAGTCATAATCTCGATCCTTACTGGAGACTCCTTCTTCTTCTTAACAAATTTAAGATAAGTTCTTTTATTACTACAATGGATCGATGTGTCATATTCTAATGACCTCTCATCGTATGTTGCAACGCTTAGACTCATGTCTCTTAGAGTCAAATTCCAAGAAGGAATATACCTTCCTTCATGTCCTAATGTGATATAATCACCTTTTAGTATGTAGCACTTCTAGCTACAAGTTTCTTGCTTTAACAACGATCACGATACTTCTACTGATCACTTTGATTATCTTTCATTCCAATCCTCTAGCTTAAGTCAGATGCTACGTCGATCTTGGTTCTCTGAACCATGTAACATACTCATCTTAGTCGGACTCGGCATGATATGACCACTAGGGTTGGAATAATAATCATCTTCTTAGTCATTACCGAAACGATGGTAACGACATACATGAACAAAACGGAATTAATTACTAGCTCCTTGGTAACCTTCTGACTTTCCCTGATCCAAGTGTGAGTCGTGTGCTTCCGGTAGTATAGGCCTCTACTACCTTTCACACCTACTCATACTTGTCCCAAGTATTGTCTCGCAATCCCCAAGTTCTTGTTTACTAAAACCACAAAACGATTTAACACATACGAATGTGTCCAAATAATCATAAAATTTCCCTAGACTTTACTAGGACTTCTTTCATGCGTATCTTCAATCATCAGCTCTGCTTCAACTCGTTTGGTGGTGGAAAAGCCAGATGATGGGATAACTTCATGGATTATACCAAAAGTTCTTTCTTTATGCTAATCGAAAGTGTATTTCTCCCGTACAAGACATATTGTTTATTAGACGCATTCTGAAGGCAAGATACCTTTCTTACGATATCTTCCGATAAGTGTCATTCACTATCGTATGTCTCCCCGTTTCCTCTGTATACTCCATTCGCTATGAGTCTTCACCACAATGTTATGTTCACGGAATCATGCGTTCAGCATATCGAGACGAGAATATAGATAGAGAAGGTTTAGACGTGTAATCCTCCTAATTACTCCGAAAATTTACATGTCAGTTCTAATATCGTAATTAAACGTTTAGAAATCTGAACACATAAAATTTCCAGATCCGGTCGGCAACACACCATAGATCCGATCATATAATGCACATCATAAATCATTTAGCACATAAAAGAATGTTAGGCATTTTCCTAAATAAGCTAGTGCTTGTGTCTATTCAGGTGTATTACCTAAATTTATTAGACACACTCCTCACGATCATCACTTAGCATTCTAAGTTTAAGTCTAGAAATAAATCCATATTCCTAGTTCGCTTAAACTAATTCTCTGATACCAATTGTGACATCCCCATTTTCACGGCTAGAAAAGACTGATTTTGTTTATGCTTTATAAAAATCAGAGTACCTCTTTTAATAAAAATGTTGCGGAATTTGTTCCCATAAAAACATGATAAATACGTTATCAAATAATTTCCGAAGAAATGTATTTTTATTCATTTTCAAAACCTTGGGATGTCATCGTCAATACAGAAACATAAGCATAAACAGAACTTACATTCATTTACACTAGTGATCTACATCTCTTTTAAATCTCTCAGTGTAAAGTAGCTTCATATTGACACCTGTAATACAAATAAGCTTGAGTGGGTCAGGTTGGGAAACCTGGTGAGTACATAGGGTTTTCAACCCACAATAATATAATTATTATGTTTAAACATCAAACAATCAACCCAATTACCCATCCCCATTATCTTCTTTACTCTTAAGGATCTACCCTAAGAATTAGCTATTCCTCGTTCATTCATTCCTAAAGATCATCCTAAGGAATCGGCACGAAATCCATCGTTGCCAGGGTTTACTCGACAGGCACTAAGTCGCATAGTCGCCAGGGTTTAGGCACTAAGTATCATAGTCGCCAGGGTTTATACAATAGGCACTAAGTCACATAGTCGCCAGGGTTTAGAGTACACCGGGTGAACACATCGTTCACAACACCTACAGGTTGCGAGCCTGCTAGTGTTCCACTGGACTGTCTAGAATAGTCCGTGGTTGTCATCCATACTCTGCTAGATGACGGGGCCATCGCTTGGGTCATCGCTTGGCTCATCGCTTAGGTCATCGCTTCTCACCATAATTTACCACTCATATATCATCGTCACCATTCATCTCATCTTTCATCGCTCATCATTTATCTCATCTCTAATCTACCCATGTTTTAACCAACATATTTTGTAGATATAAAATACATATACAGTTTAAATAATTTAAAACATGTATATAATCGTTCATCCAGCATAGATAGCAAGTATACAGATAATATGCACACGTAACACGTAATTTATATAAAATACTTCATATCTATGTGTAAGATGAAAATAACTATGCACTCACTTGTTAAGGTGGTGATTCCGAACTCAGACAACGCTTCGTTTCTTAAAAATAATTTCCTTCGACGAAACCTACTATTATTACCACTAGATTTTAGTCTAATATTTACCGTGACTAATTATTAGTCTTATTATTATTATTATTATTATTATTATTATTATTATTATTATTATTATTATTATTATTATTATTATATAAGCGTTTAAACAATATTTTCCAAACACTATGTACAAAAGAGGGCCAGACATAAAACACCGGAGGGCAGGACCATTTTGGCATATAACACTTCTGAAATCCAACAACCTTATGCGGCCCTTTAAACCAGATTCCCCGTACCGCGAGTAGTTCAAAAGATATTATAACGACACTTATATAAGTCATAATAATAGCCCAAATATTTATTATAAGTTCATAATAACAATACTAATTTTAAATATAAGCTATATTAAAATAGGGTAAGCATAACTTACTTACAATGGGGTTTTAGCTAGGAGTCAGACTCTGCAGGGGCAGAACTTCGTCGCTGAATCTTTCTAAGAAAGATTCGTGCAGCGCTTCAGCGCTCACCTTACTATACTAAAACTACAGAAAGAGAAGTCGAATCACGAGGGACCGAAATGCTCGGGGGATAAGAAGAGAAAGACTCTTGAATCAAGAGAATGGTGCAAGAAATATGAGAGCCCAAGGCTCTTATTTATAGTAATTGAATTTACAAAAACAACCCTCCATAATTACTTAATGACCTTATAGTTATATAAACGACTAAACACCCCTTCATAATACTATTTTAAATAGATTTAACGATATGTGTACTAAACTAATGTCGAAAGTACTCAACACTAGTCTTATAATGACCGCATCGTCGATACCTTTCTAATGATATATACATTTGTATATATATGTATACGTATATAAGATTTTTACTTTATTTTAATACGTAAATATGCTATTATAATTTATAACTCGTTCATACCAACTCCGTTTTTGACGTTCTTTATATCCACGCATAGGCAGGACCGTACCCTACAACTTTCGTTTAGACTCCGTCGGCTAATTTTGACTTTATTTTTAAAGTTATATTTTTAACAGGCCGGGACAGGAAAAGTCCGTTAAAATTTCATAACTTCTTCATCCGACTTCCGTTTTCGTCTGTCTTTTTACCTTTGCGCTACTATTAACGAGATATTTGATTCTCGTTTAGGTTGTGTCGGCCAAAAATCGACCGATCTAAAATTCGAATTTCAGGCTGCGCACTACTATGCCAAATCTTAGAAAAATCATAACTTCCTCTTACGAAGTCAGATTTTGACGTTCTTTTTATGCACACTCTTGGTTTAAAGTATATTACAACTTTCATTTAGATATCTAAGGCTAAAAATTAGTTTATCAAAAATTCACTTTTTACGTTACACGGTGTCGTGCCGGTTTCGCCGTAAAACTTCGACGGGCCATAACTTCTTCGTTATAACTCGGATTTCAGCGTTCTTTATATGTACGGAACCCTTGTGACATATACTATAACTTGGTTAAGATTAATCCTTCTAAATAATCTTCCATCAAAAACTTATTTTTGACGCTCATTGTCTCTAAATTGACTAGTCCGGATCTGCGGGCGTTACAGAAACCCATGCATACAACATTTTCCACAAAAGGATGTCCAATAGGTCATTTTATTTCTTCAAAGAGGTTTTAGGTTTGCTTAAACCGCAAGAATGTCAAGTCTTTTGGACAAAAAGGGCCAAAATCCCTTCTAAAGCCTAGATCTAAACATGAACACACATAAAGCAAAGATCTTTATACTCACAAAGGGTCCATAAGAGAAGAAGGAAGTTGGATCTATAATTGGGAGGACTCACTTGCACCAAGAACGTGATCACCTTCTTCAAAACACATTTCCAAGGGACAAACTTAAGAACCAAGGTTGTGAAAATCGCTCAGCGGTCAACTAGCGTTAAACGATTAATCGGACTCGGCAGGGATTAATCGGTGAATATATATATATATATATATATATATATATATATATATATATATATATATATATATATATATATATATGACAAAACTTTAAACATTTTATAATATTATCTCTATTTTTAGAGTTCTCGGTTTAGTGATATTTTTAAAGTTATATTAATTATTTTAGAAATTACTTATTTGCTTTTTCTCTAATTTCGAACATAATGATTATTTAACATTTGTCCTAATTTTTCAGGTTTGTACGTGTTTCCTAAAAAAAATGCAACCACGGGGACCTGTTTTTTGCAGTTTTGTCTATTTTTATTTAGAGATAATGACATTAAAGAGTAACATAGTATAAATTGTGTAAATATTTAGTCATTTATGTTTATTTTTGTACACATTTAATCATTTATGTTTTTTGTACATATTTAATCTCTCATGTGTTTTTTATTTTGTACACATATGACCATTACATTTTATGGTCACATGTGTACAAAGAAAAAAAAAACATAAGTAACTAAACGAATATGAACAAAAAAAATGACTAAATATGTAAAAGAAACATAAATGACTAAATATATAGACAATCTAAACTATGTTACCCTTTTAGTGCATTATCCCTTTTATTTAATTTGTATGTTAATTTAGGTTTTATATATAATGTCCCAATTTTCACAATATTTTTTTTGTATTTGTAAAATAAAATAAAAGCTATTTTCCATATATCAACCATCCATAAAGTCATTGTTTTAAAACATAAACCCAAAGAATATCATGGTATTATAACATCGCGGAAACTCAAATATAGAAGTTGTCGATGAATGTGTACAATCATGCCTTCGCTTTTTCCCGATCCTCAGAAGTACCTCAAACATTTAATCTACAACTATAATCCAAAGCTTAGTGAGTTTCCAAAAACACCATATACAACACGAAATCCATACATAACAGTAACATGTCTATTTTAACCCAACATGTATGTTTCAACTGAACGAGTCAATTTCAACCAAACAAGGTTGCTTTAACCGAATTGTTCTATTTCAACCCAACAAGTATGTTTCAATCGAACGAGTATGCTTCAACCCAACAGGTCTATTTCAATCGAACATATTTGTTTCAACCGAACATGTCTATTTCAACCGAACGCGTATGTTTCAACCCAACATGCATATATCATACAAGCATACCAACATACTAATAATAGTCATGAAGACAACAAGCATATAACGACACTTAGTATCCTACACTATACTAAGGAGACTCACCTAGAAAATAGATCGAATAAACACCACAACATGTGCATAATAACATATCGGTCTCATACACCACTTAGATATTAAATCTAAGGTCAAGGTCAACTATGACCTAGAACCCTAAACTTTGACTAAATGTCAAACTGGTCAAAAGTCAATGGTCAATGGTCAAAGTCAATCGCCAGACCACCGCGTCATGACCAACTCATGACCGTGTCGTGGTAGCTAGAAGAAAAACAGTTGTGGGACTCATCAGCCGACCGCACCGTAGCAAGACCATTTTCGCGTGGCGGTTGATGTCTCAAACAACTTAATATATTAATCTCTTAACCCTTATTTCCATAGCTTCGAAGCTCAAATTTGGCTCGACTTAAGTCATGCATGGATAAAGTTTCCAACTTTGTCAATTCCATAACCTTTAGAGACCTAGATATCAAACCCTAACACGAAAAGGACCAAAATTACCTAAAAGGTCCATGTATCGTTGAGTTGAGTGCAAGCACTCAACTGTATGGAACCATAAGGTCCAGAAACTAGCAAAGAAAGAACAAAAGTTTAACATATCACCAATGTTACTTAACATCATTTAACAGATTTTAGCAACGAAAGTTTTAGTTTCTTATTTAGAAAATATCACCAATGTTACATATTTCAGAACTATCAAATTTAACCCATTAAAATTCAAGGTATGCAAAACTGATACCAAAACACACACCAAAAAACCAAGTGTAAATGAAACACCAACGACAAGTCTCAAATTTTTATCATCAATAATTTTAAACTAAGTAACTACCCCAAAAGGATCCCAACCTCACCAGACCATCAAATCAAGCTACATGTTCCAATGCAAGACCAAAAGACAACAAGCAAAGAAACAAGTGTCAACATCAACATAGTGATTCAATCCCAAGCACATAGGTATGGAAAGAAACATACTTCATACATTATGTTTAGTCATGCAATCAATTCATACCGATTATCATACATCGATTATCGTTATTAATATATAACACATATATTAATATGGAAGTTCTTTTCATCACAATAATTTTATTTATTTTCTTCGCTATAATTAATTTTAATGTCGCTCACTATCTGGGGTCTAAATCATTGCTAACATCCTAAAGAAAGACACCGTTCGCTACTAATGGGACCAGGAGACCCAGTACACCAAATGAGACGTGACTTCCACCCATAACAATTTCCCTGGTTTTTCGTGTTCACCACTCCGACTTTGCATGTATGGGCACGAAGTGTTGTCGTTCGAGGGTAGTACAATGGCACTTACAAATGCATACCCCCACCGAAATGTGATGTTTGATCTGATGTCTTTAGGTAGCCAACATCACTCTAATCCTCATCTACCAAGTACACCAGAACCATGTTTCGAAATGGTCACGTAGAAAACCACTCAACATCGATTTGGATTAAGCTCTTTTCCTCCAAAGATATCCTTCCACAACGACATCCAATAGGATAAGCACCTAAATAGGTTTCTACCTTTTTTAGCCACGCTATATATATTCCCCTTTACTTTAATTAATTTTATAATTATTTATTTACTTGCATTGGTGATGTAAACACCTTGTCATTAACATTATATAACCAGGCTTGCGTTTTATTTATTATTTCAAGTCATATTACATCACATGTCATACTTCAAAGATATTTCTAAAAATTGTCATATAACATCATATTTAAGCATATAAGAGATAAACCTTTTAGTAACAAACTTTCTAGCACACATTTCCTAGTACCATACAAGCATGCCAAAACAAAAACATAACATGCATAACATCATCTTTTATCATAAAAACATTCCTCACCACTAGCATGTCAATAACATTTATTCATGCATAAAATATCCATTTTAAGGATTCTAGCATATATACTTCCATAGTTCATTTGTTTCTATATGACTCCACAAAAAGAGAATTCATACATCACACAAACACAGGTTCTAACACCTCATACAAACAAACAGACCATACATAAGTACTAGAGCATGAAATTTCCAAAGATGTGCTCAAACAACCACAATAATTGACTCACCTCCAGTCCAAGTTGTGAAAGGTTATGAACTGAGGAGAGACACCTTCTAACAAGCAATATAACACCCCTAAAAGAATACACAAGGAACTTATCAGAAAGAAAACTTAAAACAAAACAGTTCTGTTCAGACAGAAACCACGTCATGGCGAGGAGGGTGCCACTTTGTGGTCCGGACATTAGTCGTGATCCAGGATGATCAACTCCCGTCGTGACCTTGTGATAACTAGTTGTCCATGTTGTTGGGTAACTGGCAGTTACAAAACAAAAAATCGATGGGTTGTCTTCTCCAGTCCGATTAGGGTTCTATCAAAGCCTCATTTGGGATGATTTTAACCCCTCAAGACCATATCCAAGTAGCTAGAATGACTAGGACATGAATGGGACCAACCAACACACTTGAGCTAAGGATTTTTCATAATCCAAGGTTCCTTCTTGTGTGTGGTTTGAAGGACAACAAGATTAACTAATGAGAGATGTTCATACCTCCTGAAATGTAACATCCCAAAAATCACAACAAATTTAAATTTTTTAAAACGAATCTTTTACTAATAAAAGTGTTTACAAAACCATTGTTTCTAAAAATATTATTTAAAATCAGAGTTTTCCAAGATAAAAAACTTAAAAATACAGGATGTGTACGATCACACCTTCGACTTCCCACGATCATCAGAAGTACCTGAAACAATAAACTAAACCGTAAGCAAAAGCTTAGTGAGTTCCCCCAAGTACCATCACATATAACATATCAAACAACAACATGTATAACCGAGCCTTCAGCCTAAATGGACCGCCTCGTAGGGCCTACAGCCTATTGGACCGCTCTCGAGCCTTCGGCATAACTGGACCACATCGTAGGGCCTACAGCCCATCCAGACCGCTCATCGGGCTTTCAGCCTAACTGGACTACCTCGCAAGGCCTACAGTCTATCCGGACTGCCCTGGGTATCTTGGCCTTCAGCACAAAGTATGACCACCTCAACCCAACCACACATAACATGTCGATATATACATAACAAATAAACATATAACCATTCAACAGACAAATAGACAGATCTACAGATCACTACCGCATACTAACATCCCATATACCTGGATACCGATCTGACAGATCACTACAACATAACAACATCATATATACTAGGATACATATCTAACAGATCACTACAGCATAACAACATCCAATATACCAGGATACAGATCTAACAGATCACTACAACATAGGAATATACGGTAAACCAGGATATCAATCCAAAGGGCCAGCCTTGGTGCCTTCGACCCGTAAGTACAATGAGGAAAACTCACCTCTCAATCTGAACAATAGCTGATGAGGTCTTGACTCTGAATCTCATCTATGACCGACACCTATCCATCCAAGTGACCAATTCTCAAACACAATCCAAAATAACCAAAATACCCACAAGCCAAACTTGGTCAAAGTCAAAGTCAAACTGGTCAACATCAATAAGTCAACTGAGTCAACCCATTTGATTCAATTGAGATGAGTCAACACGGATTGCGTATGAGGGGCGTACTCCAAAGGTATGCAGGGCATACCCAAACCTTGACCGTAGACGGGGGAGTTGACCTCGTACGCGTTGCGTACTCAAGTTACCTGGGGTGTACGCCCAGACTTCCCGAAACTTCATTAAGAGCTTAATGTCTTAAGCTCATACGTCCAACTTTCAAATCCAAGGCTAAATCCTCCTCAAGAGTCCTAAAGTTTTCAACTTTATGACTTTATATGTCCATTAAGTGCTTAACTCGACATCTTAATACATTAAGAACTTCGAAGGAACGCATGGAGCAAAACCAACCATTAAGACCCCATTTTTATGACTCGAGATCCTTCCGAATGTCTAAAAGGACGCCTTAATGGTTAAGAACATACCATGCTCAAGAATCACCATATTAGGACCAAAAAGTGTGTTAAAAGAATAAAATCTAGATCTACAAGATGAAGTGGTAAAGTTGCAAGCTTTATACCTCCTGCAGGTTCCAAACAAGATTAAAATCACAGATCCAAGGTGCTTCCCAACTCCAAACTCTTCACACTTTACTCTTCGCCTTCAAGAACTCCTCTAAACACTCCAATGGGGTCTAAATGGGCACTCTTTCACTTAGGATTTGCTTGGGGTCGATCTCACAGAGGGAGGATGAAGAAGGAAGGGGACATCAGATTATAATAACGTTTATATAGGGTCAAACCCCTAAAAGTTAGGGTTTGGACATCCTGCGCGTATGCCCTGCGTACGAGGTGTATACCAAGCGTACTAGAGTCCGCCCTAGTATACTCAGCATATGCTTCATATGCCCATCATACTAACCCAAAGCCCAAGTTACCACAATGCTACTAAGGGTCATTCATGCAATTTTTCTAATTCCAATGGCCAAAATACAACATTAGTCAAACATAGGATTGAGATTTAAATTACCTTGACATTGAGATGTTACAATTCTCCCCCGCTTAATTTCGACTTCGTCCTCAACGTCCGCTGCTACAACTAACCCAGGGTAATGATTCCACATCTCCACCTTGGGCCACTCAGACGGTCTTCCCGGGAACCCAATCCAAACTAAAAGTCAGCTCATCGGGCGATTGCCTTCCCACACTATCCTTAACCCACTCTTAACGAAATAAAGCACCCTGGCCAATAACGAATCCTTGGCCTGCTAACTTCACCATTGAGCAAACCAACACGATTCTCCCAAAATTTGGAAATCCAATACCTCAACTGACTCTTAAGCAAGCCAAACTATGTCGGAACACAGTTATTACGACTTCTCTTTACAATCCAAACCAAATGGAACACGTCCGACCCTGACTTGCCTTGCCGCTACAACGGGGAATCAAGACTCCTGACCATTCACTACTGTTGCACCCTTCATTCGAAAACAAGGCGAATTCCAACACAAACCTCAATTAGATAACCATTGAAAAAAATACATACTGTTGAGTATATGGGTTGCGCCATTGGGCTTAGTTAAGTTCGGTCCATATGTATTCACGGTTTGGGCCTGTCCAGCCATGTTTTGTTTTTAGGGTTTAGTATATTTAGTGCATGCATGCATTATACAAATTACGCTTCTTGAATATTTCCTTTAACAAGCACTGTAACCCTAGCACCCTCTAAAGTACAAGTTCTTCATCGAGCTCTTCTGAGGGTTGTTGTTTTAATCATTCGACATTCGTTTGATTCATAGTGGTGTTCATTGTTTTCTATTACTTGTTATTGTCTTATTGATATCTGTTTGCATCTATCGATCTTAGAGAATATTATTCTCATCTATTGGTATCAGAGAAGGAGGCTGTGTAAATCATACACATCTCTTCTGTTTGAAGAAATTTCTTAGGGTTTCCACTTTTATTGGATATGTTAAGCCGTCATTCCTTCATTGACGTTGTTCATAGATCTCGATATTACCCTATTCAATATTTACAAGTCTGATTCTTAGCAGATATCTGAAAAAGGTCATCATGTCCCACGAAGAATCACAAACCAATCCGATCAATATCTCCAACAACATTGGATCTACAACCAGAATCCCGATTCTATACACTCAAGATTATGAAGTTTGGCACATCACTTTGCGGACTATGTCGTTGGTTCCGAAGACAATGGTTATCTCATCTGGGAAGCAATAACATTGGGTCCTTTTGTTCATTCTAGTACAAATAGAACTATTAAGACTCAAAAGGAGTACAACAAACTCTTAACTGATGTGGATAAGATTCCTCAAGACGAAAAAGATAAGTTACTGTGTAATGTTAAAGCCATGAGAATGATCAGATTTGCTTTACAGTCTGACACTTTTCGTTTGGTAAGCCCATGCACCACGAAAAAAGAGATCTGGGATAGACTTAAAGAGCTGTATTCCACTGATGAAGACCTAGAGCATTCTATCCAAACTCTATTGCTCTCTGAGTTCGGTGCTTTCCAACAACAGCCAAATGAAAAACTTATTCAGGCATTCGATCGTTTCAACCATCTTTTGAGCAAGATGATCAAGCACGACATTGGAAGAGAAGTGATCGAATAAAAGGTCACATTTATGAATGGTTTATGACCCGAATGGATGGCTGTGGTATCAACGGTGAAGGCTCACGATCAATTTAAAACCTATTCACTGGTGAAGATGGTAGGTATTCTTAAGTCTCATGAAAGTGTTGTGACAAAGGAAGCGAAAGTAGTGTCTGGTATGGGATCCCTGGCCCTTCTCTCTAAGGCGAAGAATGTGGCAGAGGATGAAGAAAAGTCAGAGATGTCAGAATGTGATCTGACAAGCGAACAGTATGCAATGATGGTTTCCAACCCGAAGCGGTTTGCTCGCAAAAAGTTTCCTATTGCCAAGAACCGAATCTGGCAGGGAAGCTATAGCTCAGAAAAGGCGAAAAAGGAGATCAAAAAAACTCCTCAGAAAGAAGAAGAGAAGAAGGAGAGCAAGCTGGTAGGAGACTCCGGATACGATTGCAACTTCTGCCATGGAAAAAACCACTTTGCCAAAGACTGTATGTTAAGAAAGCTATCGGAGAAGAAGGAGGGTGAAGATGATGAAGCATACTATATGGGCAAGCTGGAGGAGATAAAGAAGAAGAAAGCCTCTAACAGTTCAATGAATGCTTTGATTGTGCAGGAGAACGTTGTGGATAACGAGTTCGGTGGCGTAGAGGTCTGGTCTATAGACTCTGAAGATGAAGAAGTACGTAAACCCACGCATGGTAAGGCGTTTGTGGCGAAAGAAAAGAGTGTTCAGTTTGCTGGGAGATGCTTGATGGTGACAGCTGGAGTGTCACAAATGAGAGGCTACACAACCGAAGGCGAGAAGAAGATCATAATTTTTTTTGATGTATGGGTGTTAAAAACGCTTTCTCTCTCTACTTTTTCTCTCTCTTCAATTCTATCTATTCGACGGTGCGTTTTTCGGCTTGATTTCGTCGGAGTTTCTTCTTCGTTGAGCTGTTTTATCTCGGTGCTGAAGAATTTTCTCATCCATTTCCGCTGTTGTGATGGGTGTTTCTTCCAAACAGGATCGATTGAAGGTTGTTAAGGTGAAGCCTCCTGATAAGAGTGTTGCGATTCGTTATGTTAGAACTGAGGTCGATTTGAATGATGTAGTTCCCCTGGGGGTTGTCGAGCAATCATCAGCTACTATTTTTAGGACTCGACGTAAGCCTAGTGCTACTGGTGTTGTTGCTATCGGGATTGGTAAGGCAGAATGGAAGATGGAAGGGAAGGCATATAGAGCTAAGAATCGAGGTAGAAATGTAAGTGAATGCAGGTCTCCTATGGATGCTGAGGAGTACTATGAGAATTCAATTACAGAAGAAGAGACGGAGATGGAATCAGGTATAGAAGGAGTTTGGGAGTCGGATTCGAGCCATCAAAGGAACTCTGTTGATGGATATAATAAGGCGATGCGCAAGAACACTGAGTTTGATAAAGAGGGGAGGCTAATTGGAAGTTCGTCTGATGTTCAGATTCCTTCAGGTAATACTGCTTCTCTATCTAAGAATTAGGATGGGACTAAATCTGGGGATGTGGGTTTGAACCCAATTGCTGATGTGAAACATATTACTAGACAATTGGATGATTCTATTCATTCGTATGATGTTAAGGAAGGTATTAGTAATATTGTTGCTGGAAGTGATGATCCTAAGGATGGTGCTATTAGAAGTTTGAGTGGAAATGGTGACCAAACTTTAGGTAATATCAAGGATAAGGTGGGTAGTGGTACTGCTTATGAAGAATTTATTCCAGGAGTTGGTTTTTCGTTCCTAAGTGAGGATAAGCAGAACATGAATGTGAAAGATTGGAAGCTGAATACTATGGAGGTTAATATGGGAATTGAAAATGATATGAGGGGTGATCAAGAGAAGGTGTTTTGGGATGAGGAAGGTAATTTGATAAATACTAAGGAAGGAATTTCTGATTCTGAAATTGAAGTTGAGAATAGGAATGATGATAAGCCTATTAATAGTGAAATGGAAAAGATTGGAACAGTTATTAATAGCATCAATTTGGAACCCTCCCTATTGGGGGCTGCTGGAAGAGGTAAAGTGAATGATGTTATTGGGAATGATGAAGGGGCTAAATGGATGAATGGATCAGGGAACGAAGCAAGTGAGAAATCTTATGCAGGTGTTTTAAAAGGAAAAATGCATAAAGGGAAAATAGATGTTAAATTTATTCCTGCATTGGATGGTAGAGCTGATGGTCCAGTTGTTATACCTATTGAGAACTTGAAAAAAGCTAGTATTCCTTACTCGAATACTCTTTACGGGTACTTGATTGATAAGAAAATTTCATTTCCAGCAATTCACAAGGAGATAAGGAGGTTATGGAAGAATGTGGGTTTGGAAGATGTGTTTATGAACAGCAAAGGGTTCCTGTTTTTTAAATTTTGTAATGAACAAGGATTGCAGGCGGTTTTGGAAGGTAGTCCTTGGCTGCTATACAATAACATCCATATCTATTTGCAGAGGTGGAGGCCTGGACTCACCCTTACTAAGAATACTCATGATAAGGTTCCTGTTTGGATCAAAATTTATGATCTCCCTTTGGAGGTATAGAGTGGAGAGAATCTCTGTATGATAGCGAGCAAACTGGGGATTCCTTTAGCTTTCGATACGTTTACTGAAGAAATGTGCCTTGAATATAAGGGACGAAATGCTTATGCCAGAATTCTAGTCGAAATGGCTGCTGATAAGGAATGGCAGAAGATTATTGAGATCTCTACATGGGATTTTGTCACTAATGCTGCTGTTACTCAAAGTTTCGTAGTGGAGTATGCTTGGATGCCATCGCGTTGTTCTTGCTGTAAAGTTTATGGGCATAATGATAAAAATTGTATTGTGGCTATGAATTTGGAAAAACGAGATAAGGAGAAGGAGATAAAGGATGGTAATCAAGTTAATAAAGGTAAAGGTATAGTGGATAATGAGGGATATACAGGGGTTATAAAAAAGGAGGAAAGGGTAATATGAATGGTGCTGGTACTAGTGGGTTGAAATAAAGTGGAGGAAATAATTCTAATAAGAGTAATCAGTTTAAGTCTTGGAATGGAAACTGGGGTAGCAATAATAGAAGTGGAGGAGGGTTTAAAGGAGGTAATGGAAAAAGGGCAAAATGGAAACAAAATAAATAGTAGTGTTAGCCATTGGAATCAAGCAAAGAATCAATTATATGAAGTGAAAAATAGTAGTGTTAGCTATTGAGGCTGAAGTGAAAGATAATAAAATTCAACAGAAAGGGGTAACATATACAATTAAAGAAAAGATGGGGAATCAGAACATTGATCCGAATAAAGGTGTGAATTCGTCAAAGTCTACAGGTAACAAAAAAGTGGATATTCCTATTATGAAAAAAATTGAATAATAGGTTTGAGGTATTGGGGAGTATTTTTGAGGACTTTGTGGAAAATATGGAGGTTGATTTGAATAAGGGGCAAAGTGAGGATAAGAAGAATAAACTTGATTTGCATAAGGATAAAGAGAATTCTGGTGAAGATCCTGTTGTAGACAATAATATCTTAAAGGATGTTTCTTCAAGTTTTGTGAAAGATTCAGTTATGTCAGAAAAAGGTGGTCATTTTGTTCTTGATTCGTCTGGGCTGGTTGTAAAGGATGTGGGCTGTATAAGTGTTAGAGTTAAAAATAATAATAAGAGTAGTATCGGAATGGGTGGAGTTAGAATCTTATCTCAGGTATTTGAGGGGGGAAAATACCAAATCTTCCAATGGTAATCAATGAAGAAAATTAGGGTGTGGAATGTCCGTGTAATGAATAAAAAGGTTAAACGGAATGAGGTGATTGATGTGATTAGTAGTAATAATCTGGGAATATGTGCGATTCTTGAATCTCATATTCAGGAATGTAAATTGAGCTGGATTTATTCCAAAACTTTTGGGCAATGGAATTGGATCTCTAATAGTTCTATTTGCATCAAAGGTACTCGTATTATTCTAGGATGGGATCCTAACCATTTTGATATTACGGGTCTTGACTTCTCAGAGCAAGTTATACATTGCTTTGTTAGATTTCTTTCCTCTAATATGGAGGTTTACATCTCTTTTGTTTATGCGGCGTCAGATTATAGAGATAGGAGGAGGGTTTGGCACAGTTTGATTAAACATAAAACTGTTGTTAGGGATTCTGCTTGGGTGTTAATGGGGGACTTTAAAGTGGCCCTTAATTTGTCGGATAGTTCTGAAGGTGGTTCTCGTACTTCGTGTGGAGTGGGGGAGTTTAAAGATTGTGTTACTGATATAGAAGTGGGGGATCTTAACTATTCTGGATTTCATTTTACTTGGAGCAAGAAGCCTAGGGGCATTGGTGGTGTTTTGAAAAAACTGGATAGGGTTATGGTGAATTCCAATTTCCTGGTAAAGTTTCCTAATGTGCATGCTGTTTTCAAACCGTACAGGACATCTGATCACTGCCCAGCCATTCTTGAATTTCCTCAGCAGATTGAGAAAGCGGTTCACTCGTTCAAATTTGCTAATTTTCTGTGTCGCAAAGAAGAGTTTTTTCCAATTGTTGCAGATATTTTGAGTACTAAAGTTGATGGGTTTGTTATGTTTCAAATTGTTCAAAAACTTAAATTGATGAAGAAACCTTTTAGAGCTCTTTTTGGGAAATGTAGAGTTTCTAGTAAGAAACTGGATGCGATGAAAAAGGATCTTGATGCTGCTCAGTTTGATATTGATAAGGATCCATTTAATGTTGAGATTAGATCCCGTCATGCTAGCCTTATCAATTCTTATATTCAATTAGCTGATGATAAAGAGAGCCTTCTTGCTTAAAGATGTAAAGTTACGTAGTTGAAGGATGGGGACAGGAATTCTAGATTTTTTCACAAAACATTGAAAGGTATTCATAATAAATCTAGAATTGTTACTGTTTTGGATGAAGAGGGAAGATGGGTGCATGGAAAGGAAGTTGTTAATAAGTTTGTGGAACATTTTTTGAATTTTCTTGGTATGAAGATCCCTATGATCGAATTATGTCAGGAGGTGGGATTCTTTAAGAATGTGCTGGATCAGGAGAGTGTTGTTGATATGATTAAGGTTGTTTCGGATGAGGAGATCAAAAAGGCCATGTTTGATATAGATGATGTTAAAGCTCCGGGGCCAGATGGGTTTTCTTCCAAATTCTGTAAGGCATCCTGGAATGTTATTGGGAAGGATATATGTAGGGGAGTCAGAGAATTTTTCTGGTCAGGGAAATTACTGAAGGAGTTGAATGCTACGAGAATTATTCTGGTTCCAAAGAATGATAATCCAAGGAAAGTTTTGGATTATAGGCTTATAGCATGCTGCAATACTTTGTATAAATGTATTAGTAAGGTGATTGCTAATAGGATTCGGAATCATCTGGGAAAAATTGTGAATATTAATCAATCGACTTTCATCCCAGGTAGATCGATTTTGGATAATATCTTGCTTGCTCAAGAGATTTTGAATGGGTACAATATCAAGACTGTAGCTCCTAGATGTGCCTTGAAGATTGATTTGCAGAAGGCTTATGATACTGTCAGTTGGGAGTTCCTAAAGCATATTCTTATTGGATTTAAATTTCATCCTTTCATGATTCAGTGGATTATGGAGTGTGTTTCTACTCCATCTTTCACTGTTAATGTTAACGGAGTTGATCATGGATTTTTTAAAGGGGTAGAGGGTTAAGGCAGGGGGACCCGTTATCTCCCTATTTGTTCACAATTGTCATGGAGGTTTTTAACCTTATATTGATGAAGAATATTCAAAATATTGATGGGTTTAAATTTCATAGCAGATGCAAGGAGCTTAGTATTACACATCTTTGTTTTGTAGATGACTTGTTGGTTTTTTCATATGGGAATGGGAGATCTGCTAGAGTTATAAAGGAGTCGCTTGAAGAATTTAGGGGCGTTTCTGGGCTGGAGGCTAATTTTAATAAGAGTCACATCTTTTTTAGCCGTGTTAGTCCAAGGATGAGGAGGATTATTTTGGGTATTTTACCTTTTAATATTGGGAAAATGCCAATTAGATATCTGCGGGTTCCGCTTTCTGTTTTGAAATTGTTCATTAAGGATTGGAAAGGCCTTATTGAGAAATTTAAAAGGAGAATTCTCAGCTGGAAGAATAAGAATCTCTCATTTGCAGGTAGACTCCAATTAATTCATTTTGTTCTTAGTTCTATGCATGTGTATTGGGCGTCTATATTCAGGTTTCCAGTGGAGGTTAATAGGGAGATTGAAAAAATTATAAGAGGATTCCTTTGGTGTGGAGGTGAGATGAAGCAAGGTAAAGCTAAGGTGGGCTAGAATATAGTGTGTAAATCTAGAAAAGAAGGTGGGTTGGGGATTAAAGATCTGAATAAATGGAATATTGCTTTGTTAACTAAACATGTGTGGAACATTTTAGATAATAAAGATTCCTTATGGGCTAATTGGATTCGGTTTCACAACATAAAAGAAAGGAATTTCTGGGATATCTTAAGTAAACCGAGTTTAAGTTGGGGATGGAGATGATTTCTGGATTTAAGAGATACTCTTAGACCTTTTATCACTTCTTACGTTGGTAAAGGTTTTGAGACATCAATATGGTATGATAGGTGGCACCCGATTAGCCCTATTGGCTTTTTCATCTCACGAAGGGAGAGAATTACTAAGGGATTTCAGGATGGGTCTATGGTTGCAGATCTTTTTGTTAATGGTAAAATAGAATGGCCAGGGGATTGGTTGGAGAGGTTCCCCAATTTGTCTTTGGATCCTATTTATTTGTTGAGGAATCAGGATAGGGACAAATTATATTGGACCGATCTGAATGGTATTGGATGCAGGTTTTCTACTAAGCAGGTATGGACTGATTTATATGGGCCTGAGATAAGGGTTTTTTGTTATGATACTGTTTGGTTTAAAGAGTATATTCCCAGAAACGCTTTTATTTTATGGATGGCTATACAAGGGAAGTTGAAAACCCAAGATCGAGTCAAAAACTGGGAATCAATGGGAAATCTTGATTGTGCTTTTTGTGGAAATGGAATGGATTCGCATAATCATTTATTTTTTATGTGTGAAATTCCTAATTCGATTTGGCACAAGATTAAGAAAAAGGCGGGGATTGATGACTGTCCTGATGACTGGGCTAGTATTATTCAGTGGTTCAGTTTAAGAGTGAAGGGTAAATCTTTAAAGAATGTTTTATAAAAACTGCCCTTGCTAGTATGGTTGCTATCATTTGGAAGGAAAGAAATAAGAGGATTTTCAAAAATGAGAAATTTTTTTCAATCATGATCTTTGATTGTATAGTTGAAGAGGTTAGATTGAGGTTGCTGGGAATTGAGGCGCCTTTTAGTCCCCAGAATTGCAAGATTTGTATGGAGTGGGGAGTGGCTAAGATGAGAAATTGGAGTGAGGGTGGGAATAGAAATCAGGAATCTAATGAAGGCAATGAAAATGAGATCTAGTAGTGGTTGGGTTGATAAGTCTATTTGCAGTTGGGATGCTAGGAGAGGAAGCAGCAAAAGTAATTTGGAAGATGGGTTAAGTATGTTGTTTCTGTTTTTCAGCATGTGGAAGGGTATAAAAGGAATTAATGATTTACTTAGTTATTTTGGGGTTCTTCTCCAAATAATAAGTAATGGTACCAATAAGGATAGATGGATAGATATGATCTTTTTTTGAGAATATCTTGAAACTCTATCCTGGACATGTGATTGATGCCATGTCCAGATTGTTACTTGAAAGAATTGACGGTTGTTACATTATGTGGGTGTTTCTTTTTGTTCTGATTTTGCTGTTATGCAGATGTATTATGAGGAAGCTTTTTAGGAGGGCTAGAATTCGGGTGTCAAGGGATTACAGGATTGGCAAATTTGGAGGCTGGCTGAAGTGCTGGATTCGTTCAAGAATTTTTTGTTTCTTTATTTTTTGGATATTGTGTATTTGCTTTATGGATTGTATTGGTCATTTTTCTCCTTGGATGATGGGTTTTTTAAGGGTCTTTCCCCAAGCTGGAGGTTTTATGTTGATAATTGGAAGAGATATAGCTTTGGGGAGAAGATACCTTTTTTCCCATCCTTAATAAATTCTTGGAGTTTAGGAGTTTTTGAGGGTTTTAGTGGGGTTTCTTTATGTGGGTTAGTTAGAAGTTATTGGGTTAAATTTTGGGTGTATAGGGTGATTAGAAAGTGGTTGAAAAGTTGGATTTGGATTGGTTGGAACTTTGTTAGGTTGTTCTTATTATTCCTGCAATCCAGTTTGTACCTTTTTGTACTCTTTTATTTTTTCTGAATAAAGTTTGCTGAGAGTTTGTCTCTTTCAAAAAAAAAGGAGAGAAGAAGGAGAATAAACTGGTAGGAGACTCCGGATACGATTACAACTTCTGCCATGGCAAAAACCACTTTGCCAAAGATTGTATGTTAAGAAAGCTATAGGAGAAGAAAGAGGGTGAAGATGATGAAGCATACTATATTCGCAAGTTAGAGGAGATAAAGAAGAAGAAAGCCTCTAACAGTTCAATGAATGCTTTGATTGTGCAGGATAACGTTGTGGATGATGAGTTCGGTGGCGTAGAGGTCTGGTCTACAGACTCTGAAGATGAAGAAGTGCGTAAACCCACACATGGCAAGGCATTTGTGGCGAAAGAAAAGATTACTGCGTTTGCTGGGAGATGCTTGATGGTGACAGCTGGAGTGTCACAAATGAGGGGCTACACAACCGAAGGCGAGTATGATGAGGCGAATCAGAAGGAAGATAAGCGTTTTGCTGCCAAACCTGTGAGCGAGAGGATCAACGACTGCGATCAGTTGATCAAGAAAGTACAATCCATTCTCGAATCACTTAAAATACCTATAACAAACTATGAAAAGGAATTAAACGATTTGAAATTCAAATTTTCTAGTTTAAGTGGTAGTCTAATGCAAACACGCCTCACAAATGCTAACCTAACCGATCAAATTAGTAAGGTGACATCCAAGAATGAGGAGCGAAGGATGTGGATAGAGAAGAAAGAGTTAGAGTTAGTTAGGACGAGAAATAAAGTTATTTATTTGCAACGTGATAACTTGAAACTAATGAAACAAAGAAACATTTTTTGCTTGATTGCTAAACGTTTATATACTAATATTACTCAATTGCATTTAGACTGTGAAATCGGCAAAAAGATTCACAAAATGATTTTTCCCTTCCTGGAGTTAAAGGAGGACAAAGTTGATATTGATGGTTATAACTGTGAATCTATTGTTTCTTCAGATAAAATCTCTGACGCCTACAGGGTTGGTCTGGACAAAATCGAGTCCTTTATCAAGTCCAAAGACCATAAGGACATGCTTAAAAATCTTTTGGACGAGAATGATAAATTGAAAATCAAGACCGAAACCATACAGAAATTTGACTCATTGAATGCCAAGTTATGTTCAGAAAGCAAAATAAATGTTGAAAACACTTCTGAATTTGACGAGGACAATGATATGAGTGAAATTTCTGTAGAGGATGTGGTTGACTGTTCAGAATTTGTCAAGAGCGAAACCGAACCTACCAAAGGTCTTATATCTGAGAATTCGGTTGAGTTCGCTTGAGTGTCCCAAGATAAATCCAAAGTTCTGAAACCGAAAGCAGTGGTTTATCAAAAGGTACAAACTGTACCAAATCAGGTATACGCCACGTCAGGGGTTACTCAGAAACACACAGCCGAATTGACAGCCATAGTAAACGAAGATAACGCAGGTGGTTGTGATAATTTTTTTTGGTCTGCTCCAATCGACAATGCAGATGAGACTGTTGGTTTATCAGAGAGAACCTCATGGAGGGTTAAAGGCAGATACATGGCAGAACCACTCAACAAGCCTACAAGCTTTGATGTACCAAGCACAAGTGGTACCAAAGAAATCCCAAGAGAACCAATGACGGCTGCAAGCGAAACCTCTTCATTGAAGAGCGAAACTCATGCTGAGAGACCAAAGCCAAGAGCAAACATACACAAGTCTTAAAAGCAGCTTGCTGAACAAAAACGCCAGCGAAACATAAGATATCAAAAGAATCTCAATGAAAGGAAGCAATTTTGGAACTCCCAAAACTCCAATTATATTCGCACAGAAAAGGCATCAAATCTCAAGGCGAAAGCTGGATCAAAGGATAATTCTGATCGATGCACTCTCTGCCAATCCTGCAGTCAAGCGAACCGGAAGCCTAGTTTCGGTCCCAATCCTTGCAGCGACAAGAACCGAAAGACTAGTTTCGGTCCCAAGACTAGCCTTGATAAGAACCAAAAGACAAGTTTCAGTCCTAATTCCCATCCTCCTCATTCTCGACCAAAGCAGAATCCTAACAAGAATACTAATGAGGATGTTAAATATGTCAAGGGAAAAGGGAAGCTCATCTCTGAAGACAAAACGCAAACAAAGAAGATGTCAGCTAACCCTAGGAAACACCAAACAAGTCCGTTAAGAATCAAAATAAAAATCCTTAATCTGATTTAAACAAACTCAAGGTCTTTACCATCAAAAGGAAAGACGAAACCACACTAATAAAAAGAACTTATATGGTTGATCTTTCTATTGCTATTCCCTGTTCTGTAAAAGGCTCACGTGGACCCAAGCAACTTTGGGTTCCTAAATTTGCTTGATTTTTGCAGGTTATAAGTGACGAGCAGTTCGACGACGAATGGTACATTGAAAGTGGCTGCTCACGTCACATGACAGGAAGGAGGGAAGAGCTAAGGGAGTTTCGAGCTCTTAAGGATGGTGGATGTGTCAAATACGAGAATAATTGATATGGCACGATCAAAGGCTACGGAATGATCACAAACGGGGAATTCTCAATCCGAAAGGTAGCATATGTAGAGGGATTGCAGCACAATCTCATCAGTGTCTCTCAACTGGTTGTGGGAACTGGCTTGAAGGTCTCGTTCAATGATGAAGGTTCGGAGATTGTTGAAAAGAAAACGAAGGCTGTCTTGTTAAAATCCAAGCGAAATGGAGAAATGTATCCTCTAAATCTTAACCCAATTCGAGGAAAGCCAGCTGTATGCCTTTTAACGAAAGCACACTCTGACGAAAGTTGGCTATGGCACCGAAGGCTCTCACATCTCAACTTTAAGGATATCAATAAGTTGGTTATCGGTGATCATGTACGAGGACTCCCACTTCTCAAATTTGATAAGGAACACTTGTGTGCAGCATGCGAGATGGGAAAGCAAAGCCGAAAGAGTCATCCCATAATTGTCAACACAAAGATCATCGAATCTCTTGAGCTTCTTCACATCGATCTATGTGGTCCTTCGGCCATAGAAAGCATCGGTGGTAGTAAGTACATTTTAGTTATTGTTGATGACTTTTCACGTTTCACCTGGGTTTTCTTTCTTAAACAGAAATCAGAGGCAACTCCAAAGCTCAAAGCATTTATAAAGCAAGTGGAACTTCAATTGCGAAAGGTGGTTAGAAATGTCCGAAGTGACAATGGGCTGGAATTTAAAAACCAAGAGTTTGAAGAATTTCTCGTTGAAAATGGAGTGTCTCACAACTTCTCTTCTCCCTATACTCCACCGCAAAATGGCGTAGTTGAAAGCCAAAACCGTTTGTTGTGTGAAGCGGCCCGAACCATGCTCAGTTTCGCCTCTCTACCTCTGCACTTCCGGGCTGATGCAATTGCTGATGCGTGCTATACCCAGAATCGAACCTTCCTCAAAAAGAGATTTTCCATCACTCCATACGAAATCTTGAATAATCGCAAGCCAAATGTCAAGTTCTTCCATGTGTTCGGTTCAAGGTGCTTTATTTTCAATTCCAAAGAGAACCGAAACAAGTTCGATGTAAAGGCAGATGAAGGGATTTTTCTTGGTTATTCACTAACTTCAAAGGCATATAGGGTTCTGAATAAACATTCAAAGAAGCTTGAAGAAACCTACTATGTCACCTTTGATGATGATTATGTGAAGAAACTACAATCCAGCAAAGTACCAACGGAGGAAATCTTTCCAAAATCAGGTCAAGTCTCGGTTCCACTTTCTAATCTATTTGAAGAATACATGTTGCTCTTTGATGAACCAGAGAGTGCAATTCATTCTGAGGCAAAAGCATATGACAACAAGATTGACAACTTGAAGAAAATTATAGATGAAGCAGCAAAAGAAATGGAGAGCGAACATCAAGGACCAACCGAACCTCACAGTCCAAGCGAACCTCAAAGCTCAAGCGAACCTCAAGTTCAAGGCGAACCACAAAGCTTGAGTGATCCTTCTCGTAGATGTTCTACATTCCAGGGGGAGAGTTCATCTACACCAAGGCGACCTGACTTACCATTCCAGGGGGAGAACCCATCTCCAACAATGACCCATGAAAGTCCAATCGAGGGGGAGAATTCTGAACCAGATGTTGAGCTTGTTTCGTCATTCGAGGGGGAGAAAAACAATACAAATGACGAAGATTCTCAATCAGAATTTGAAGAAGAAATAAATGCCGAATTGGATCCTGCCTATGATCCAAACTACCCTCCTCTCAAAAAATGGACAAAAGATCATCCAAAAACTCAAGTAATCGGTGAAACATCTGAAGGAGTTCTTACTCGGTCTCAAATAAAAGCAAAGCAAACTGCTCTGTTCTCTCAAGTAGAATTTTGCATGTTTAATTCATTCGTCTCGAAAATAGAACCAAAAACGGTTAATATTGCACTCGATAACTCAGATTGGGTACAGGCAATGCAAGACAAACTCCACGAGTTTGAGCGAAATCGAGTCTGGAGACTAATTCCCACACCAAAAGATGCATTTGTGGTTGGATTGAAATGGGTATTCAGGAACAAGATGGATAAAGAGGGAAATGTAATTCGCCACAAGGCAAGGCTGGTTGTTAAGGGATATTGTCAGGAAGAAGTTATAGATTACGAAGAAACCTTCGCTCCTGTAGCAAGGTTAGAATCCGTTCAGATCTTTCTGGCATATGTTGCACATAAAAACTTTGAAGTTTTTCAAATGGATGTCAAGTGTGCCTTTCTGAATGGAGAACTAGAGGAGACTGTATATGTTGAGCAACCACTGGGTTTCGTGAACGAAAGGTACCCTGATCATTGCTATATTCTGGATAAAGCCGACTATGGTTTGAAGCAAGATCCTAGAGCCTGGTATAAAACCCTTACTCGATTTCTAAAAATGTCCAAGTTTAAACAAGGTTCGGTTGACCCAACCTTCTTTCGCAAGAAAGAGGGTGACCACTTAATGATCATCCAAATTTACGTCGATGATATCATCTTCGGTTCCACAAATCCCAGCCTCACAACTGAATTCAGGAAGTTGATGGAGACTAAGTTTGAGATGAGTTCAATAGGTCCAATTAACTATTTCCTTGGCTTGAACATTAGACAGGGACCCGAAGGCATATTTATTAATCAGGAGGCGTACACGAAGACACTACTGGCTAAGTTTGGCATGATGGGAGATTCCAAAGTAAAGGTTCCTATGGCATTTGGAACGAAGTTAACACCATCTTTGGAGAAACCGGCTGTAGATATGACCCTCTATCGGCAAATGAGAGGGTCTCTAATGTATCTAACAGCTAGCAGACCAGATATAATGTTTTCTGTTTGTTATTGTGCCTGGTTCCAAGCTAATCCACGCGGACCTCATATGGTGGCTGTTAAAAACATCTTCAGATATTTGAAGCGAACCTCATCTCTCGGTCTATGGTATCATGCTAAATCAGGATTTTTTGTTCAAGCATTCTCTGATGCTGATCTTGGAGGACGTGGTTTGGACCGAAAGAGCACTACAGGCGGATGTCAATTCCTTGATGGTAAACTCGTCAGTTGGCAGTCCAAGAAACAAACATGCGTTTCACTCTCTACAGCCGAAGCTGAATATATTGCTGCAACATCTTGTACTTTGCAGGTCATTTGGATACAAAGCCAACTTAGAGACTATGGCCTAAACATGAATAAGATTCCACTTTATTGTGACTCAGAAAGCGCTATTCGGATATGTCACAATCCAGTGCAACACTCCAAAACGAAACATATAGCACTGAGATACCATTTCATCAAAGATCACGTTGAAGATTGTAATGTGGAAATCCACTTTGTTAGATCTGCTGATCAACTAGCTGACATCTTCACAAAAGCCTTACCTGAAGTAAGTTTTAATAAAATTCTCCAAGGCTTAGGAATGATGGAAGCTGAATCAGTACTGAAACTACTTTCGCCTCATTAAAATCGATCAAGCAAAATAGAGCGAATGCTCGGTTTATTTCGGCTCCAGATTTTTAGGGAACCGAAATGGACCGAACGCGAAATAGAGCGAACGCTCGGTCTATTTCGGCTCCTGATTTTTCGGGAACCGAAATGAACCGAATGCTCGGTCCATTTCGCTTCACTACTTTTAGGTGAAGTTTCGGTTGTATAGTCTATACACTATGTATATTTTCTCTTTTTCAGAAAATTTCATAAAACTCAAAAATATTTTCCTTTCTGTTTTTAATTCTTTTTCAGAAAATTCATAAAACTCAAAAATATTTTCATTTCTGTTTTTATTTCTTTTCAGAAAATTCATAAAATCCAAATATATATATATATATATATATATATATATATATATATATATATATATATATATATATATATATATATATATATATATATTTGCTTTATATTAAAATCAAAAATTCCAAAAATATCACTGAAAGGTATCATCAATCATTCAAATAATGGAGCTGGGACAGGTATACATTTTTTTATCTTTGTACTAGCTAAGTGTCCCTAGAAACATGCTGTTGTATGTAGACAAAAGCCTCAAAGACTTCAAGTGAGGCCTTACTGATTTGATATACCCAAATCAAATCTTCCCAATCAGGCTGATAAAATCACTTATGTCATGAGCTACCTTACTCGTCTCACATTGAGTTAAGAGTTGTCTTCTCGGTCCTTACTATATAGCAGAGGTACTTTCGGTTCTTTAACCTCCTTATCACTCTTCTCCATCTTATTTCGGTTCACAATCGTAACCCTTGAGACTCTTAGAATTTACCACTGAGGTTTATGGTTACACAACATCTGTGTTAATGATCTTAGCTTCATTTCACCACGTGTTAAGTGAAACCCAAAACCCAACACCTATAACGAATTGACGGTGAACAATCAAATGTTCTAGTTTTCACCCACGTATTAACGAAACCACTTTAGTGGAAGGTACCAAGAAATCTCCTTTTATTTTTTTGTGCGATCTTTATGAAACTGTCTGAAACCAAGGCTTTTCTTCCCATAAGATCCAATTTATTTTTGTTTTTGAGATTTCTACAAATATCACCAAGTCACTGAATATGTTATCATACCTACTTGTTTAACAGACTACACTGGTCTCACAAGTACTTCATCCAACTTTCGGTCTTATGTCAAGTACTGAAGTTCGGTTGAAGCTAAGCCACCCTTTATAGCTTAAATTTGAAAAGATGCCTTTCAATGTTTCTTAATAAACATTTGATCGTATTTCAACGGAAAACCACACAGACACTTCTAAGTCTCTCTTGACTTTGAAGGAAGAGATTCGTGCCCGGGATCCATAGTTTCGTGTCTAAATAGACATCACTTAAATCCTACAAATATTTTTCTTTATTTCTTTTCTATTGGCACACTCTTGCATGAAGATATTTATGATTTTCCTAATTCTTGTTCGTGGTGCTAATGGCAATTTTTTAGATTTGATGCTTTGATTGTTAATGCTATGGTGGTATACTATGTTAAGGCGCGAACATTGCCAGTCTTATATGAAGCGAAAGGGTTTGTCACAGTTTGGAAAGGAATTTGAAAAGTTTTCGAAGTTAAAACGGTGGTAACAAGATAAGATTTCAAACCAAGTCATTGGATAAGATTTGCAACGGGCGCGTGAATTTGAAACGGTTCCTATCCTCACACCTGATGACGTCTTCCTAGGGAAACCCAGCTGTCAAATCGCACTTTTTCAGGCGCCGATTCAGAAGATCGTCGAATCATTACTGTGGATTTTTTCTCTCTCCTGGAGATGGTATATAAGGTTTTCTCACACCCCTTGTACCACTTTACCGATTCACAACTCTCTCCAGAACATACCAGCGAATTTCTACTATTCATCTTCTTCTTCACACCTGCAACAATGGTTGAATCCTCTTCTATTCATGAACACAGTGCCCAATCCGCTCTTCTCACCATTAAACCAAATCAAAACTTCATCATCGATCTCTCACATTTCCAGTATGATTACTACATGCTGCAAGTAGTTGAATGTCTCAAATATTCACCATTTGTAGTTGCCCTAACCAAGGTGGAGTGTGTTCCCATGTCGCTACTTTCTCAGGTCTACTCAACCGCTGTCTACGATAAAGTCAAGAAGAGAATTTTCTTTGAGATCTTCAATCACAAGACGTCGATTTCAAAAGCTAGGTTTTGTTTGTTGCTAAGGATTGCTATCGGCGATTCAATAATGAACCCTGATTCGATCACCAACACTCAACTCTTCACCATGTTCTATGAAATGGGGTACACTGAGGTTCTCACCACTGTCACAAAGTTCAAGAAATCATGTCTTCCTCCTCAGTGGAACGGTCTATTTACCCTCCTCACTAAGGGTTTATCGGAGAGGGTTGCAGGATCTGATGGAGCGAGCAAGGCGTTCATGACCCTTCTCTACGGTCTGTACCATGGGGTTAACATGGACTTTGGATCTATCTTATGGTCTCAACTGGTTCAAAGTATTGGTTCTACTTCACGCTACTCTGAAATCTCTTGCACTAGGTTTTGGACTCTTGTTACTCAATGGGCGATGGAGAAGCTTCACGTTCCAACAATGGCGGTCTCACTGATGTCGTCTATTGCTACTTTCCACACAAAGAAGATAATTGTCTCCGATCCATCCAAGTTTCTCTTTATTGGTTCGGTTCCGGAATCCATGTACATGTGTGTTTCCAGTGAAAGCAATGTGATAGCTGCGTACAAGAAGCTACCTCCTTCAGAGCCAAGGCAGCTTACTCCCGAAATGCAAAGCTCCCTAGATGCATCAGATAAACCAGCGAAAAGAGGGAAGAAGCCTGAAAGAACAGGGGAGAAGGAAGGTCAATCCTCTAAAGTTTCAACTCCCAAGAAGCGAAAGTCTGAACAAGCAGCCCCTACCGCTCCAAAGAAACGAAAGACTAAGAAGAAGGCACACAAGCCGAAGGCTCCTTCTCCTTATTTAAGTGACTCTGACTAGGTTCCATCGGACCCACAGCCCGAACCAGAGTTCAGTGATGATGACGTTTCTCAACACGACAGCCCGCCTCGAGGTAATTCGCCTCCACCCTCACCAACTCATGAAGGTAACCGAAACTCACCTCATTCTCCTACCCAATCGGTTCCTATTACCATTGCTCCGTTCCCTCCTCCCATCTCATCTTCCACTACAACCTCAATTCCAATTCCAACCCCATATTCACCGAAGTTACCACAACTACTACTACTCCAAACAAACCTAATATTCGTGTCAAAGTATCTGATACGGGGGTACCTACTTTTGAATCTGAAACCCCAATTACATCACAACCTCTATACCCACCTCCCTCACACGAATCGGACCCTGTTCTTGGCGGAGCAGACATGGAATTTGATTCTGTCTATTATAGCCCATATTGTCACAACTAGCACTTTTGGCTAGGAAATTCCGTCCTCAGGTAAGTAAGGACTATTGTGAGATTTGTGCTAACACTCCTAAGTGTTCAATATGAGTTCCTAAGGAGCCATAAAGTGTTAGAATGCAAATCTCTCTAAGTATGTGAAATCTCTCCCAAATCTCTCAAAGTATAGTGAATCTCTCCCAAATCTCTCCAAGTATGTGAAATCTCTCCCAAATGTCCCTAAGTATGCGAAATCTCTCCAAGAATAGTGAATCTCTCCCAAATCTCTCTAAGTATGTGAAATCTCTCCAAGAATAGTGAATCTCTCCCAAATCCCTCTAAGTATGCGAAATCTCTCCAAGAATAGTGAATCTCTCCCAAATCTCTCCAAGCATGTGAAATCTCTCCTAAATCTCTCCACGTATCTCAAATCTCCCTAAGTATCTTCCTCAGTCGAAAACAGCTCAAAACCGGAAGAGGAAACCCCAAAGGGACCCCCTTGGTCCGGAACCTCTTTGTCCGGAACCCTCTTGGTCCGGACTCCTCTTGGTCCTGAACGTCTTGGCCGGAACCCTCTTGGTCCGGAACCCTCCTGGTCCGGAACCTCTTAGTCCGGAAGGTCTTCTAAGGAAGCCAAGAGGAAGCTCATCTCGGAAGCCTCTCATCCGGACCGTCTCGCACCTCAGAGCTCATTGGCTCCGGAAGGATCTCGCCTAAGGCCGCTTCGGAAAGACCAGCTGGCTTCGTACCTTGGACCGGATCACTGACTCCGCGCCTGACTTCAGAATCCGAAGTATACACTCCGGAATGTGATGAGCGCCTCCGGAACCTCCCTGCCACTCACTTCGGACCCTCGCATCCTTCATCCTTCCCTCCGGAATTTAAGATATAGCTCCGGAATGCTAAGAAGAGCTTCGGAATTCGCATAAGGACTCCGAATTTCACCATTTAGCTCCGGATTTTAGACTATTCCAGACATTTTCTTCATTTTGGGGTATTTTGAGGTCGGGAATCCCACAAAACTCGTGTTTTTCTTAACTAAGATCCCTAAAACCTTTATTTTATGCCAAATTTAATTATTTAAATTATATTTACATAAAATAAAAAGTTTAGGATTTAGGAAAACCTTATCCTAAATCAAGAAAAAGACAAGGAAGTTGACTTGGTGATTTGATCAAATTCTCATTCCCATGCAAATCACAGTATTCCATGCTTTACCCACCAAATATCCATGCATGGACCACTAGATCCCCATGCACCAAAGATTCCTCCTTTTTCTTATACTCCTCAAGACAACGACAGTAAAGGGGTTAGACTTCACATTTTCTCTCACTTTTCTCATTTCCTCTCAAAACTCATCTCCATGCAAGAAGAAGAACTTGCTGAAAACAAAATTCTCAATTTCTCCCTGGAGTTGTAAGGTAAATTCCTCCACTCATCTAATATTTTATAATATTTCAAGATGAATCCATATTATTTTATTCATAATAATATGTGAAAAATCACCTTTAGGATAACTTTCTCTCAAGGAAGTTCCTCATCTCAGCCAAAGTTTAAGCTTGAGATCTTCAATACATAACTCCAAACAACTCCTCAACCATCTCAAGGTGAGCTTCATACCCCACCTTTTTCAATATTTTAATGTTTTTGGGGGAGAGTACAAGTCAAATCTTGCCTAAATACTTGCATACTTGCATGTATACGTATGTTTGTATGTGTGTGGTAATATTATTAAATTATTATTTTAGTAATATCCTCATGGACGTAAGATTTCACAACTTCATAAGAAACAGAAGATACTTTGTGTACAAAAGAGCCTCCCAACTATTGGATGTGTCCAACCTAAGCCCTTTATCTATGCTTTCATGTCTAGAAATAAAACTTTGAAAATGGAACCTTGATAAGTTGACACTTATTCTAGTGATTTTCGAAAATGGGAACTTTGTGACTATTTTGTAAACTGTCAGGGGGTATTTTATAAATATTCAATATAAAAGTTTGCGTCAAGAAAATACACAAATAGAGCCTTTATGACAGAAATATATGCATGTCATAAACTGCTGTCGTAAAACCTCAACCAACATAAGTAATGTTCTATATGTCATAAAACAGAAAATGCGTGTCATAACCGGCAGTTATAAATTTATACAAATTATAACTTGACACTTTTTCTCTTGACTAAAATGACTTATTTTTCAATAAACGAAAAGGAACAAACACGAGCACCTAGTTAACGAGCACAATCAACGATATGGAACGAGAACGATATTCTTATTCAACAAGTACGAATTTCATTATTTATTTAACAAATAATGGATCTCTAACGGTTGCTCAAAAGGTTGTTAATATTCTAGTCAGACAAATCTTAAAAGTACCTAAATATAAAAATATTAGTGTACGTCTAAGTCCTGTAAGGAGTTATAGCTATAGTCTCCTGGAGTGAGAGCGAGAATTTGTGTATAGATCTATACGGGGTTGACACCCCGCACCTTCGCTGTTCGCTACAGCTAGACAGGCCAGTCTAGGGTGACAAATGTCTTTTCCAAACCGAGGGCGCCTGAGAAACGCCAAAACAGGCACTTCGTCAGATTAGTATGGTTATAACGACTCACTAGAATATGTTATGTCATCTAGAAATTTATGTAAGGAAAAACTTCATAAATGAATTTTTGGCTTGTTGTGTTGACCATCCTATACATGATAAGTGATGGTCCGCATTTGTTGCGTTGAATGTCCTTTTTCATCGCGTAGAATGTCCACAATTGTCATGTTGATTCTTTCTCCTAACAAGTATAGAGTCGTAATACTGCTATTTTCACAAATTAAAAAGCGTAGGACTCTATGGAAAACGATTTTCTACGATTTCGATAACGATAAACTAGAACTTACGATTATTTTATAGCAGAAAATATAGGATTTTCTGGAGAAAACGATTTTCTACGATTTCAATAACGATAAACTAGAACTTACGATTATTTTATAGCAGAAAATATAGGATTTTCTGGAAAAAACGATTTTTCTACGATTTCGATAACGATAAACTAGAACGAACACTCAATTTTACTCGATAAGAGGAACAAGACTTTCAACCATATTCTCTTTTGACAATAAGGGATTTTTCTGGAAACGGTTGACTACTACTATTCAAAAGAACTATTCTCATACACAGCTCGCTTTTACAAATCACACTACTTTTCAAATCACTCCTTATAAGGATGAATAAAAGTAATGACATGAACACATATATCCATGATTTTCAAGGCAAGACTTCAAACAATTTCATAGAACATATCGGATTTTCTGAAAGTACAATAAGAACGATTCTAAACAATTTATACACAAAACTGCTTATGAACTCACCAACTTTTTAGTTGACGCTTTTCAAAACGACTTGTATTCTCAGGTATCTAGTAAGCAGGTAACAAGGGACGCGGATGAAGGACTACTTAGCTGTAGTTTGGAATTTCTACTTATGTCTCTTTTATGTAACTCGAAGAACAAATACAATATGTAAAAAATGTAAGTTTGTTATCTCAATGTATGATGTTTGTATTGCTCTGTTTCATTTATATTCAATTGTTATGATACTGCACAATGAAGTCACCCGCCTCCGGACGTTTCCGCCGTCTGGTCCGGGGGCGTGACAGATTGGTATCAGAGCATTGTTTATAGTGAACTAGTATATCTAGCCATACAAGATATACAACTATAAATACAATGGGACTAAAACACACTCTGCCTGAAATTATACTTTAAAAAGATAAGTATTTTATGAAAGTATACATATCTACTAACAAAGTATCATAACGAGAAGAAAACAAAAGTAACTAAAGGTTGAACGCTGTAGTTAAACCTAGGCAGTATGTAATCATATATCTGGGATAAATATGGCCTGATCAACTATATTTATTTGAGATATGACCAACGTGTGCTTGGGAGTGATGGTGGTGTTGCAACAAACCTAAAACCTACCAACTATGAGTACAAGAGAATACTAGAATCGAACATCAAGTTTAAAATACTATAGGAGTATTTTAGGATACTATAAACCCCTCCCACACCTAAACTTTCCCCGTATATCTCGTACCTCGATTCTCGCACAAACAAGTAGTTGAAATTCCTCACCAAGACTTCTACTACCCTGTCACGGTAAATTACAAATGGGGCAAGGAGAGACCAGAAGAAGTCCATGAGGAAAAACCCAGAAGTGAATCCCAAGGAATACCAAGAGATGAATCGTGAAAGGGAGAATTTCGACTAAGGGCCAAACAAGGATGAAAGCGCCAAGGGAACTAATAGCAAGCTTATTCCTATTGGCAGAAGACTCTTTCACATCTCTCTTTCCAGATACATAAACATCCCATATAGGCACTTCAGGAATAGACATACCTAGAAACAAAACGATACCCACACAAAAACAAGTTGAGAAATTGGCTCCTATCCAATTTAGGGCGCACCTTCACGAAAGACACCAGATCCACAATCGATGTGCACCGAACTCCGATAGCCAACGCCCTCACGAATCATACATCACCTCTGTTTAGACCACAAGTAACCCAAAGTGACTCCCGGTTTCCAACCCTCTGCCATGAAGTAATAGAGACCATAAACAAAGGCCGATTTATGGGAATGGAAATCCGATCCCCCACAAGTAACAAGAACACCATTCCAATCGCCTACGAAATCCACAAGTAAGACCAGAACACTAGGCATTGGTCATTTGGAGACGACAACTCATAGCTATCGAGGCTAGGACAGCCTTAGCAGCGTAAGGAACACAAAAAAGGCACCCTTAATATAAGTAGAATGGCCAAGCACTTTGTGCGCCAAAAGAGGATCACCACACTACTCGCCATAAGTTCATAATGCCCTTAATCGAAGCAGTAGTAGTAAACCAAGAGGATTACCTCCTCCAAGAATCCATACAACCGAATCCGTTAACTATAGTGCTAGCTATGTGCTATTTTGACGGAATTTACATCAGACAATACCTGTTCCCACTCAATACCATAACTGCATCATGGGGATGTAGGTTGACACAATCAGCACCAGTAAGTTAAGATTATAGGAGTAAACCCATTTGAAACTAGCTACAAGTACTTACGAGCTCACTTGTCGTGTGCAACAGGGTCATGTCTTACCATGGAGATAACCAATACCCTGAAGATGCACTGGTCCTAAAAATAAGCTCCACCACATTCCAAGCCACTGTAACAGCTGCCGTAGCAGCCGCCATGGCATACTTCAATGCCAACAGCACGAATGAAAACGGAAGTAGTATCGATAAATTCAATCGTAACAACAACCAAGGAAACCAACGAAAAACAACTCGCCAATGCACCCTAAAACCTAAACCTAAGCTCAAGAAACGAAAGTTTGGAAATGAAAAAGGAGGCAGTTCGACTCAGAGGCCTACTAAAAGACAACAAGTGGAATAAGTTCCTACCCCCACTAACCCTACACCTCCCCCATCGAGACCATCATACCTTGGGGACAATCCACCATGCAACAAGTGCAAATACCATCATTGGGGATCCTGCCATACATTTCGTTGCAAAAGGTGCAATAAGATGGGGCACACCTCCCGCTACTGTAGGGCCCCGGCCCCATGCGTCACTCCACCCATCAACCCAGAAGTAAGTCCAGTTTGTCACAAGTGCGGTGCAACAGGACATTTCAAGAGAGATTGTCCAACAGAGAGGACTAACGAAGGAGTCGACAACTAGACAGGAGTTGACGACAAGGAACCGTACCGCAGTTTTTGGTACGTTCCACGATAAACTTAAGCATCGAATTATCACAAAACGTTTTTGTCAATTAAAAACATAATCCAAAAACTATTGTCTCGTTAGAGCAAATCCTGTAAATTACGGGAAGCTAGGGATCCTTACGAATGGGCCATGATGGTCCCATATGAACGTTAGTATCACCTATGATTAGGATTCCGCAAACTAAGAACGTGCGATCCCGCCTTACTTTCTGTCCCTGGGCTAAATAGCGATTAGGACAAAAACCCAGTCAACCATCTCTAAAGATACTAAGATATTAGGTGTGTACGGTTAGGTCACATCCATCTATAGTGGAAGGACCTGGCAGAATTCGGATTACGAATTCCCTTGCCCTATATCAGCACACTCGTGTCGCTAGAACACCTAACAAGCAGAAACGATATAGACCCAATGGTAACAACGAAAACGAAACTAGCAACGATAAGAACATAAACACTAGAACACCTAACAAGCAGAAACGAGATAGACCCAATGGTAGTAACGAAAACGAAACTAGCAACGATACGAACACGAACACTAGAACACCTAACAAGCAGAAACGAGATAGACCCAATGGTAGTAATGAAAACGAAACTAGCAACGATAAGAACACAAACACCAGAACACCTAACAAGCAGAAACGATATAGACCCAATATTAACAACGAAAACGAAACTAGCAACGATAAGAACACGAACACTAGAACACCTGATGCAGCGCAAAAAAACAACACAAAGATAACCAAGAATGAACCTGTTGGTTCTAAAAGAATAGCCAGGACAATCTCTTCAAAACCACGTTGATTCTACGAATACCGTGGGATTGGCTTCAAAATCTGGGTTAACACACAGAATTTGGGAGAAAATCGAAAGTTCATAAAATTGATGATCGACCATCCAAATTACATCAAAAACAGTTAAATAAGAAGCAGAAATTAAAATGAAACCCTAAAAGTCCATGGGCCAAATACAAACCCAAAAACAAAACCCAAAAATTAAGGAAAAATAACAAAATTGTTCATAACTCCATTTAGAAAGCGATTTCTGGACTTAAAAATGGGTAAGTCCCCTTTGGGGACTTATCTAGACGTGCTCCTTGCTCCAAGCTTCGATTTGACTGGTCGTAGGCCCGAAACGGAGATTCGTAGCCAAAGTTATGGCCATTTCCGTGAAGCCCCTTTAGTCACACGATCGTGGGCCTCTAGGAACGCAAGGGCCCGATCCTCCACACTAGGGCCCGCATCATCCCCTCCTGGGTAGACAAAATTCGACCTCGAATGTGCACCATGGTCATCATCAGAAGAATCCCCATAATAAGGAAGCAAATGCTTTACATTGAAAACATCGGAACAACGAATGTGGCTTGGCAACTGTAGACGGTAAGCATTGCAATTAATCTTCTCCACAATCTCCACCGGTCCAATCTTCTTAGCTGACAGCTTGTTGTACTCACCAACCGAAAAACGATCTTTAGTCAAAACAGCCCAAACAAAGTCACCTACTTCAAAATCAACTTGTCTTCGTTTTTTATCTGCATCTTGCTTGTACTTAGAGTTAGCTCGGACCAAGTTGTCATGAACAGCCTTATGAACATCATGCAGTCCTCCAACAAAATCCTGCACTTTCTTTGGAACAACCCTAGAAACAGGCAGTGACATCAAATCAAGTGGTCCCCGTGGCTGAACAGAATAGACCACCTGGAATGGACTATATCCAATACTTCGGTTGATAGCATGATTATGAGCAAACTCAGCTTGACAAAGCTTCTGATCCCAGGTCTTCACATGATCACCCACTAAACACAGCAAAATATTACCAAGGGATCGATTGACAACCTCTGTTTGGCCATCCGTTTGAGGATGATATGCACTACTAAAATTGAGCTGAGTGTTCACCATTTTCCATAGGCTGCGCCAAAAATGACTCAAAAACCTAGTGTCTCGATCTGAAACAGTAGAAGACGGCAATCCATGCAAACGGTAGACGTCTCGAAAGAATAACTGGGCCACATTAACTGCATCCGTCGTCTTTTTGCAAGGAATAAAGTGCACCATCTTAGAAAAACGATCAACAACCACAAATATTGAATCATTTCCCCGTTGAGTACGTGGTAAACCCAACACAAAATCCATGCTGATGTCTACCCAAGGTTGTGATGGAACAGGCAAAGGTATATAGAGTACTGCATTGGTAGATGTGCCCTTTGACACCTGATAGATTCGACACCGTTTAACATATCTATCCACCTCCTTGCGCATTGTAGGCCAAAAATAAGATGATTGTACCAACTGTAAAGTGCGATCTCGGCCGACATGCCCTTCACCATGCAGCTCCCTAATGATTTGAAGGCGGAGACTAGAATCAGGGATGCACAATTGATTGCCTTTGAAAAGAAAACCTTCATGCAGTAGAAAATCAGACATCTGTCCAGATTGTATACCCTGCAGAACAACAGAAAAATAAGGATCAACCGTTAGCTGATCCATGAGGACATCCATCCCCGGCACACCAACCCTCATGGAAACTAGCAAATTACTCCTCCGACTCAATGCATCAGCCACCCGATTTGACATCCCAGACTTGTGTTTCACCACGAAAGTGAATTTTTCCAAGAACGACATCCACCTCCCATGTTTGTGTGACACCTTATCTTGACTGCGAATATGTCTTAATGAATCATGATCTGTGAACAAAACAAATTCCTTATGAAATAAATAATGGCGCCAATGCTTTACAGCTTGGACCACTGCATAGAACTCAACATCATAAGTGCTATAATGCAGCTTTGGCCCCGTCAACTTCTCACTAAAATAGGCAACCGGTCGTCCTCCTTGACTTAGAACTGCTCTAATCCCAACCTTGGAAGCATCCGTGTGTAATTCAAACACTTGAGAAAAGTCTGGCAATACAAGGATCGGTGATGTAGTAAGCTTCTCTTTTACTAATTGGAAAGCTGATTCTGCTGCTTCGGTCCAAGTAAAGGCCTTCCCTTTCATACAATCAATCACCGGTGCCATAATAGAACTAAAGTTTGGAATAAACCTCCTATAGAATGAAGAAAGGCCATGAAAGCTTCGCACTTCAGTGATGGTAGTTGGACTTGGCCATTGTCTGACAGTTGCTACTTTAGACTCGTCCACCTGTATTCCTTCCCCAGAAACAACGTACCCCAAGAACAAGACTTTAGGAACCATAAACACACATTTCTTCATAGTTGCATACAAACTATCCTGTCGAAGTACGGTCAAAACCTGCCTCACATGGTTGACATGCTCACCAAAAGTAGCACTGTAAATAAGTATGTCATCAAAATAAACGACTACAAATTTACCAATAAAGGGCGTGAACAACTGGTTCATCACACGCATAAATGTACTAGGAGCGTTTGATAAACCGAAAGGCATCACCAACCACTCATACAATCCTTCACGAGTCTTGAAGGCAGTCTTCCACTTATCCCCAGGCCTAAGTCGTATCTGATAGTACCCGCTCTTCAAGTCCAGTTTCGTAAAGATAGAGGCACCGCTAATGTGGTCAAGTAGGTCATCAAGTCGAGGAATTGGAAATCTGTACCTCACCGTGATCTTATTGATGGCGCGACTATCAACACACATACGCCAAGTACCATCCTTTTTAGGAGTCAACAAAGCAGGAACAGCACACGGGCTCATGCTCTCCCGAACATGACCTTTTGAAATCAAGTCCTCCACCTGTCGTCGCAACTCCTCATGCTCTCCGGGACTCATTCTGTAATGTGGCCTATTAGGCAACTGAGCTCCTGGTTGTAAATCAATATGATGCTGGATGTCACGTAAAGGTGGCAAACCATCAGGTAATTCATTAGGGAAAACATCAGCGAATTCCTTGAGCAGAGGAACCATAGCCTCAGGAATTTCAACCTCCTTAGCGACTTCCTTCCCGAGCAATACAAAAATTTCACCTTCCGCCTCCAACTCGTCTTCAAACTGATTAAGGGTCAGTAGAGTACCCGAAGGTCTCGGAACTGGCTCCTTTGGCTTACTGGGAACCAATGTTATCTTCACACCACCAAACAAGAAACTGTAAGTATTAGTCCGCCCGTTATGATCTATGTTACGATCATACTCCCAAGGTCTGCCCAACAACAAATGACAAGCATCCATAGCAAACACATCACACCACACATCATCTTTATATGTGGTACCAACAGAAAATTGAACAAGGGTTCGTTTAGATACAGTGACCTCGCCACCCTTCTTAAGCCACTGTAGCTTGTAAGTCTTAGGGCGATTTTCTGTTTTCAAAGCCAACTTTTGAACTGCTTCTTCAGATATAAGGTTATCACAACTTCCTGAATCAATAACAAAAGTACAAACCTTTCCCAAAATAGTACATGTCGACTGAAAGATGTTGTGTTTGACCCAATCATCACCAATAACTTTTGGTGTAAAACAAGACCTCCTTACCACCAAATTTACCCCCACATCTCCAGTTACAACTTCCTCTTTGCATTGATGCTCTTCGTCATACACAGGGGGATCTTCGTAATTTTCATCGGCATCATCATTTTGCCAATCATCTTGCTCAACAAACAAATGATGTTTTCCGACCTTCTTGCACTCTGATTGTCGGTGACCTGTCTCCCCACAACTAAAACACTTCAAGCTGCTACTAACAGTTGTCCTAGGATTTGGTCCAACACTGTTAGATGTCGGTCTTTGTTGATTAGGCACAACACGGGGTACCATACCACCCAACCCGGAACTTCCTCCAATATTAGCAGTTGAAGACGAACCGCCCACCCGACGACTTTGTTTCTCAAAAGCCAACGCCCGTTGGTGCGCTTTAGAAATAGATACCGGGTCAAACATATTTACAGAGTCCATGATTTGGACCCGTAGACCCCCAATATATCGAGCAACGAGTTGTTCCTCTGTCTCCTGGATATCGTTTTGGGCAATCAATTGGTAGAACTCAGTTGTGTAATCGTCAACTGATTTGGCACCTTGCTTCAGATTTTGCAACCGTTGGTACATCAACCTTTGAAAGTTATGGGGTAGGAAGTTGGATCGTAAACACTTCTTCATCTTCCTCCAAGTCACGACCTTTGACTTTCCGAGCCTGTCTCGTGTCAGTTTCAGTTGTTGCCACCATGCAGATGCCCTACCACGTAGCCTGGTAGCAATCAATGACACTCTTTTGTTTTCAGGGACTTCTTTGAACTCAAAAACTTCCTCAACAGTAGCCAACCAGTCGATGAACCCCTCCGGATTCAAACTGACCCCATCGAATTCTGGGATATCAATTCTCATTCTGGCCTCCCAACGCCTATTGTCACCTCTATGATCATGCCTTGGCCGCCTTTCTAGATCGACTTCAGAATATGAACCGTCACTGCCGCCGAACGGGTTCCCAAATTCACCATCTTCCACTTGAGAGTGTGTTCGAGACCTTTGCCCTCCTCGATTCATCAGTTCGACCATCCTATCAGTCAGTTGGTCAACCATTTGATCCATCCTCTCCTCCATTCGTGCCATAATACGTTCTTCTAGTTCTTGCTCATGAACATTAGCGGGCATCCTGTTTCTCCTCGGAGGCATTTTGAACCAGGAATTCGGCTTTGATACCAACGGATGCAGCGCAAAAAAACAACACAAAAATAACCAAGAATGAACCTGTTGATTCTAAAAGAATAGCCAGGACAATCTCTTCAAAACCACGTTGATTCTACGAATACCGTGGGATTGGCTTCAAAATCTGGGTTAACACACAAAATTTGGGAGAAAATCGAAAGTTCATAAAGTTGATGATCGACCATCCAAATTACATCAAAAACAGTTAAATAAGAAGCAGAACTTAAAATGAAACCCTAAAAGTCCATGGGCCAAACACAAACCCAAAAACAAAACCCAAAAATTAAGGAAAAATAACAAGATTGTTCATAACTCCATTTAGAAAGCGATTTCTAGACTCAGAAATGGGTAAGTCCCCTTTGGGGACTTATCTAGACGTGCTCCTTGCTCCAAGCTTCGATTTGACTGGTCGTAGGCCCGAAACGGAGATTCGTAGCCAATGTTATGGCCATTTCCGTGAAGCCCCTTTAGTCACACGATCGTGGGCCTCTAGGAACGCAAGGGCCCGATCCTCCACACTAGGGCCCGCATCAACACCTAACAAGCAGAAACAAGATAGACCAAATGGTAACAACGAAAATGAAACTAGCAATGATAAGAACACGAACACTAGAACACCTAACAAGCAGAAACAAGATAGACCCAATGGTAACAACGAAAACGAAACTAGCAACGATAAGAACATGAACATAGAACACCCTATCATTACTAGCAACCGATACTCCTCAATCGACGTAACAACAAGAAGTCCAATGCCACCAATTGGCACGGACAGGCTTGATCCTCACCTTACAAACCCCGAGCACTACAAATACACTTTCTTCCTACTCCACAGGGTGACAGAACTCCTTATCTGGTAGCGAAAAATCCCTGGCAACCAGACACCTAAGTCCTGGTGTAAGAAATACCACACCGTTCCTTAGCCCCAACAAAGATTAAAAATCAAGAAGCAAAGGGCATAAAATGGGATCCGAAAGGCTTCCATTCTTCCTCCAAAGGTTCCCAAAAACCTCTTGGAAACCTCAACCAAGTGCTAAGCGGAAATAGAATCACCCCGACTCCTAGAACCACCCCAATAACCAAACACCCGATACCACTTAGCACAGTCACAAGAACAGATAGTGTCTGATCGCAAGATCGACATAATAGATAAGGGAAACATTATACCCAGTCCATCACCACAGGAAGAACCTGTCTAACTCATAAGAGAGAAAGACGAAACTACCATAGGCACCACCGACTACGAATAAGCCAAAGAAACCCATCCTCAAGGATCGATACTCCCTACGCCCGAATCAGAGACATGTTCAACGAACAACGAGGACTGGCAGAGGCCGAACTACCATTAGCTCAGGAAAACTATAGGAAGAAAACTCCCAAGATAATCTAAGACTCATAAGGTTAACTACACCACTCGCAAACGCAACCTTGGTGACCATAGTACCAACTCCTAACGCCTAGAAAACTCTACTTCTAGGACACCAGGATCCCGATCCCTAGAAGACCATTCAAAAGGCCTCGCCAAGAAAGGGCTCGATAACTCATGGTCTCCGATTGACATAAGGAATTAGTTTCGGACATTTTACCTTCCATGAGTTCAGCACTCTTAAGTGTCAGATCACCGAAGCTCTAGAAATCCCACCTGTCGAGGTAAAGGTAAACAAGAACCCACATCCCGAAGAGAAGCATGTGTAATGGACATTGACAAAGGTTTGGGATGCCCACTTGTTTCTAAACGAGTATTCTTATAACAACAACTACCACTCGAGCATAGGAGTTGCACCCCTCGAGGCCCTGTGTGGCCAGAGGTGCAGATCATCCTCTGTTAGGCTGAGATGGGAGATATCCCGCCGACAAGATGAAAAACGCCCAATAGCACACTCACTAGACCCGAGAGTATTCGATAAACCACGGAGAGGATAGTCCAAACCCGAACACGACCCTAACTATAGTAACGCCGATGAAAGAGCTATTTTGATAACATCTTAAAACGTTGAAGTCCTAAGTAGGGAATCAGGGTATTAGTTTAAGAACTTCCCTTGGGGAAGAGTGACTCGAATCAAAAGGAAAAGTGAACTAAACTCCCGATGCACCAGACCCCTTCGAGATCCTCGCACGGATCGGCTCGGTAGCCTACCAACTCCAATTACCCTCCTAGTTTAGTAACGCACACCCTATATTCCTTGTATCGAACCTAGAAAGTGTCTATTAGACAACCCTCCCAGTCCCACTAGACAAGACTAAGGTGAACTAAAACCTCCTAATCATTGATCAGCCTATCAAGACAATGAACGGGAAAGTTAAGAACACAAAACAAAGCTGCATCCCTATTGTGAAGGTTCGGGAGAACGCTAGGCGTGAACCGGTATTCACTTGGGAACGTTAGGACCAAATAAATCAAAAGTACCCTCACCTATTTTCTCATTCATAACCCTACCCTTCGAAAGAATTTCGGGACGAAATTCCCTCTAACGGGGGGATGATGTCACAACTAGCACTTTTGGCTAGGAAATTTCGTCCTCATGTAAGTAAGGACTATTGTGAGATTTGTGCTAACACTCCTAAGTGTTCAATATGAGTTCCTAAGAAGCCATAAAGTGTTAGAATACAAATCTCTCCAAGTATGTGAAATCTCTCCCAAATCTCTCCAAGTATAGTGAATCTCTCCCAAATCTCTCAAAGTATGTGAAATCTCTCCCAAATCTCCCTAAGTATGCGAAATCTCTCCAAGAATAGTGAATCTCTCCCAAATCTCTCTAAGTATGCGAAATCTCTTCAAGAATAGTGAATCTCTCCCAAATCACTCTAAGTATGTGAAATCTCTCAAAGAATAGTGAATCTCTCCCAAATCTCTCCAAGCATGTGAAATCTCTCCCAAATCTCTCCACGTATCTCAAATCTCTCTCAAATCTCCCTAAGTATCTTCCTCAGTCGAAAACAGCTCAAAACCGGAAGAGGAAACCCCAAAGGGACCCCCTTGGTCTGGAACCTCTTGGTCCGGAACCCTCTTGGTCCGGACTCCTCTTGGTCCTGAACCTCTTGGCCGGAACCCTCTTGGTCCGGAACCCTCCTGGTCCGGAACCTCTTAGTCTGGAAGGTCTTCTAAAGAAGCCAAGAGGAAGCTCATCTCGGAAGCCTCTCATCTGGACCGTCTCGCACCTCAGAGCTCCTTGGCTCCGGAAGGATCTCGCCTAAGGCCGCTTCGGAAAGACCAGCTGGCTTCGTACCTTGGACCGGATCACTGACTCCGCGCCTGACTTCAGAATCCGAAGTATACACTCCGGAATGTGATGAGCGCCTCCGGAACCTCCCTGCCACTCACTTCGGACCCTCGCATCCTTTTTCCTTCCCTCCGGAATTTAAGATATAGCTCCGGAATGCTAAGAAGAGCTTCAGAATTCGCATAAGGACTCCGGATTTCACCATTTAGCTCCGGATTTTGGACTATTCCAGACATTTTCTTCATTTTGGGGTATTTTGAGGTCGGGAATCCCACAAAACTCGTGTTTTTCTTAACTAAGACCCCTAAAACCTTTATTTTATGCCAAATTTATTTATTTAAATTATATTTACATAAAATAAAAAGTTTAGGATTTAGGAAAACCTTATCCTAAATCAAGAAAAAGACAAGGAAGTTGACTTGGTGATTTGATCAAATCCTCATCTCCCATGCAAATCACAGTATTCCATGCTTTACCCACCAAATATCCATGCATGGACCACTAGATCCCCATGCACCAAAGATTCCTCCTTTTTCTTATACTCCTGAAGACAACGACAGTAAAGGGGTTAGACTTCACATTTTCTCTCACTTTTCTCATTTCCTCTCAAAACTCATCTCCAAGCAAGAACAAGAACTTGCTGAAAACAAAATTCTCAATTTCTCCCTGGAGTTGTAAGGTAAATTCCTCCACTCATCTAATATTTTATAATATTTCAAGATGAATCCATATTATTTTATTCATAATAATATGTGAAAAATCACCTTTAGGATAACTTTCTCCCAAGGAAGTTCCTCATCTCAGCCAAAGTTTAAGCTTCAGATCTTCACTCCATAACTCCAAACAACTCCTCAACCATCTCAAGGTGAGCTTCATACCCCACCTTTTTCAATATTTTAATGTTTTTGGGGGAGAGTACAAGTCAAATCTTGCCTAAATACTTGCATACTTGCATGTATACGTATGTTTGTATGTGTGTGGTAATATTATTAAATTATTATTTTAGTAATATCCTCATGGACGTAAGATTTCACAACTTCATAAGAAACAGAAGATACTTTGTGTACAAAAGAGCCTCCCAACTATTGGATGTGTCCAACCTAAGCCCTTTATCTATGCTTTCATGTCTAGAAATAAAACTTTTAAAATGGAACCTTGATAAGTTGACACTTATTCTAGTGATTTTCGAAAATGGGAACTTTGTGACTATTTTGCAGACTGTCAGGGGGTATTTTATAAATATTCAATATAAAAGTTTGCGTCAAGAAAATACACAAATAGAGCCTTTATGACAGAAATATATGCATGTCATAAACTGCTGTCATAAAACCTCCAACAACATAAGTAATGTTCTATATGTCATAAAACAGAAAATGCGTGTCATAACCGGCAGTTATAAATTTATACAAATTATAACTTGACACTTTTTCTCTTGACTAAAATGACTTATTTTTCAATAAACGAAAAGGAACAAACACGAGCACCTAGTTAACGAGCACAATCAACGATATGGAACGAGAACGATATTCTTATTCAACAAGTACGCATTTCATTATTTATTTAACAAATAATGGATCTCTAACGGTTGCTCAAAAGGTTGTTAATATTCTAGTCAGACAAATCTTAAAAGTACCTAAATATAAAAATATTAGTGTACGTCTAAGTCCTGTAAGGAGTTATAGCCATAGTCTCCTGGAGGGAGAGCGAGAATTTGTGTATAGATCTATACGGGGTTGACACCCCGCACCTTCGCTATTCGCTACAGCTAGACAGGCCAGTCTAGGGTGACAAATGTCTTTTCCAAACCGAGGGCGCCTGAGAAACGCCAAAACAGGCACTTCGTCAGATTAGTATGGTTATAACGACTCACTAGAATATGTTATGTCATCTAGAAATTTATGTAAGGAAAAACTTCATAAATGAATTTTTGGCTTGTTGTGTTGACCGTCCTATACATGATAAGTGATGGTCTGCGTTTGTTGCGTTGACTGTCCTTTTTCATCGCGTAGAATGTCCACAATTGTCATGTTGATTCTTTCTCCTAACAAGTATAGAGTCGTAATACTGCTATTTTCACAAATTAAAAAGCGTAGGACTCTATGGAAAACGATTTTCTACGATTTTGATAACGATAAATTAGAACTTACGATTATTTTATATAGCAGAAAATATATGATTTTCTGGAGAAAATGATTTTCTACGATTTTGATAACGATAAACTAGAACTTACGATTATTTTATAGCAGAAAATATATGATTTTCTGGAGAAAACGATTTTCTACGATTTCAATAACGATAAACTAGAACTTACGATTATTTTATAGCAGAAAATATAGGATTTTCTGGAGAAAACGATTTTTCTACGATTTCGATAACGATAAACTAGAACGAACACTCAATTTTACTCGATAAGAGGAACAAGACTTTCAACCATATTCTCTTTTGACAATAAGGGATTTTTCTGGAAACGGTTGACTACTACTATTCAAAAGAACTATTCTCATACACAGCTTGCTTTTACAAATCACACTACTTTTCAAATCACTCCTTATAAGGATGAATAAAAGTAATGACATGAACACATATATCCATGATTTCCAAGGCAAGACTTCAAACGATTTCATAGAACATATCGGATTTTCTGAAAGTACAATAAGAACGATTCTAAACAATTTATACACAAAACTGCTTATGAACTCACCAACTTTTTAGTTGACGCTTTTCAAAACGACTTGTATTCTCTGGTATCTAGTAAGCAGGTAACAAGGGACGCGGATGAAGGACTATTTAGCTGTAGTTTGGAATTTCTACTTATGTCTCTTTTATGTAACTCAAAGAACAAATACAATATGTAAAAAATGTAAGTTTGTTATCTCAATGTATGATGTTTGTATTGCTCTGTTTCATTTATATTCAATTGTTATGATACTGCACAATGAAGTCACCCGCCTCCGGACGTTTCCGCCGTCTGGTCCGGGGGTGTGACAGATTGGTATCAGAGCATTGTTTATAGTGAACTAGTATATCTAGCCATACAAGATATACAACTATAAGTACAATGGGACTAAAACACACTCTGGCTGAAAGTATACTTTAAAAAGATAAGTATTTTATGAAAGTATACATATCTACTAACACAGTATCATAACGAGAAGAAAACAAAAGTAACTAAAGGTTGAACGCTGTAGTTAAACCTAGGCAGTATGTAATCATATCTGGGATAAATATAGCCTGATCAACTATATTTATTTGAGATATGACCAACGTGTGCTTGGGAGTGATGGTGGTGTTGCAACAAACCTAAAACCTACCAACTATGAGTACAAGAGAATACTAGAATCGAACATCAAGTTTAAAATACTATAGGAGTATTTTAGGATACTATAAACCCCTCCCACACCTAAACTTTCCCCGTATATCTCGTACCTCGATTCTCGCACAAACAAGTAGTTGAAATTCCTCACCAAGACTTCTACTACCCTGTCATGGTAAATTACAGATGGGGCAAGGAGAGACCAGAAGAAGTCCATGAGGAAAAACCCAGAAGTGAATCCCAAGGAATACCAAGAGATGAATCGTGAAAGGGAGAATTTCGACTAAGGGCCAAACAAGGATGAAAGCGCCAAGGGAACTAATAGCAAGCTTATTCCTATTGGCAGAAGACTCTTTCACATCTCTCTTTCCAGATACATAAACATCCCATATAGGCACTTCAGGAATAGACATACCTAGAAACAAAACGATACCCACACAAAAACAAGTTGAGAAATTGGCTCCTATCTAATTTAGGGCGCACCTTCACGAAAGACACCAGATCCACAATCGATGTGCACCGAACTCCGATAGCCAACGCCCTCGCGAATCATACATCACCTCTGTTTAGACCACAAGTAACCCAAAGTGACTCCCGGTTTCCAACCCTCTGTCATGAAGTAATAGAGACCATAAACAAAGGTCGATTTATGGGAATGGAAATCCGATCCCCCACAAGTAACAAGAACACCATTCCAATCGCCTACGAAACCCACAAGTAAGACCAGAACACTAGGCAGTGGTCATTAGGAGACGACAACTCATAGCTATCGAGGCTAGGACAGCCTTAGGAGCGTAAGGAACACAAAAAAGGCACCCTTAATATAAGTAGAATGGCCAAGCACTTTGTGCGCCAAAAGAGGATCACCACACTACTCGCCATAAGTTCATAATGCCCTTAATCGCAGCCAGTAGTAGTAAACCAAGAGGATTACCTCCTCCAAGAATCCATACAACCGAATCCGTTAACTATAGTGCTAGCTGTGTGCTATTTTGATGGACTTTACATCAGACAATACCTGTTCCCACTCAATACCATAACTGCATCATGGGGATGTAGGTTGACACAATCAGCACCAGTAAGTTAAGATTATAGGAGTAAACCCATTTGAAACTAGCTACAAGTACTTACGAGCTCACTTGTCGTGTGCAACAGGGTCATGTCTTACCATGGAGATAACCAGTACCCTGAAGATGCACCGGTCCTACAAATAAACTCCACCACATTCCAAGCCACTGTAACAGCTGTCGTAGCAGCCTCCATGGCATACTTCAATGCCAACATCACGAATGAAAACGGAAGCAGTATCGATAAATTCAATCGTAACAACAACCAAGGAAACCAACGAAAAACAACTCGCCAATGCACCCTAAAACCTAAACCTAAGCTCAAGAAACGAAAGTTTGGAAATGAAAAAGGAGGCAGTTCGACTCAGAGGCCTACTAAAAGACAACAAGTGGAATAAGTTCCTACCCCCACTAACCCTACACCTCCCCCATCGAGACCATCATACCTTGGGGACAATCCACCATGCAACAAGTGCAAATACCATCATTGGGGATCCTGCCATACATTTCGTTGCAAAAGGTGCAATAAGATAGGGCACACCTCCCGCTACTATAGGGCCCCGGCCCCATGCGTCACTCCACCCCTCAACCCAGAAGTAAGTCCAGTTTGTCACAAGTGCGGTGCAACATGACATTTCAAGAGAGATTGTCCAACAGAGAGGACTAACGAAGGAGTCGACAACTAGACAGAAGTTGACGACAAGGAACCGTACCGCAGTTTTTGGTACGTTCCACGATAAACTTAAGCATCGAATTATCACAAAACGTTTTTGTCAATTAAAATCATAATCCAAAAACTATTGTCTCGTTAGAGCAAATCCTGTAAATTACGGGAAGCTAGGGATCCTTATGAATGGGCCATGATGGTCCCATATGAACGTTAGTATCACCTATGATTAGGATTCCACAAACTAAGAACGTGCGATCCCGCCTTACTTTCTGTCCCTGGGCTGAATAGCGATTAGGACGAAACCCCAGTCAACCATCTCTAAAGATACTAAGATATTAGGTGTGTACGGTTAGGTCACATCCATCTATAGTGGAAGGACCTGGCAGAATTCGGATTACGAATTCCCTTGCCCTATATCAGCACACTCGTGTCGCTAGAACACCTAACAAGCGGAAACGATATAGACCCAATGGTAACAACGAAAACGAAACTAGCAACGATAAGAACATAAACACTAGAACACCTAACAAGCAGAAACGAGATAGACCCAATGGTAGTAACGAAAACGAAACTAGCAACGATACGAACACGAACACTAGAACACCTAACAAGCAGAAACGAGATAGACCCAATCGTAGTAACGAAAACGAAACTAGCAACGATAAGAACACAAACACCAGAACACCTAACAAGCAGAAACGATATAGACCCAATGGTAACAACGAAAACGAAACTAGCAACGATAAGAACACGAACACTAGAACACCTAACAAGCAGAAACAAGATAGACCAAATGGTAACAACGAAAACTAAGAACACGAACACTAGAACACCTAACAAGCAGAAACAAGATAGACCCAATGGTAACAACGAAAACGAAACTAGCAACGATAAGAACATGAACATAGAACACCCTATCATTACTAGCAACCGATACTCCTCAATCGACGTAACAACAAGAAGTCCAATGCCACCAATTGGCACGGACAGGCTTGATCCTCACCTTACAAACCCCGAGCACTACAAATACACTTTCTTCCTACTCCACAGGGTGACAGAACTCCTTATCTGGTAACGAAAAATCCCTGGCAACCAGACACCTAAGTCCTGGTGTAAGAAATACCACACCCTTCCTTAGCCCCAACAAAGATTAAAAATCAAGAAGCAAAGGGCATAAAATGGGATCCGAAAGGCTTCCAACCTTCCTCCAAAGGTTCCCAAAAACCTCTTGGAAACCTCAACCAAGTGCTAAGCGGAAATAGAATCACCCCGACTCCTAGAACCACCCCAATAACCAAACACCCGATACCACTTAGCACAGTCACAAGAACAGATAGTGTCTGATCGCAAGATCGACATAATAGATAAGGGAAACATTATACCCAGTCCATAACCACAGGAAGCACCTGTCTAACTCATAAGAGAGAAAGACGAAACTACCATAGGCACCACCGACTACGAATAAGCCAAACAAACCCATCCTCAAGGATCGATACTCCCTACGCCAAAATCGGAGACATGTTCAACCAACAACGAGGACTGGCAGAGGCCGAACTACCATTAGCTCGGGAAAACTATAGGAAGAAAACTCCAAAGATAATCTAAGACTCATAAGGTTAACTACACCACTCGCAAACGCAACCTTGGTGACCATAGTACCAACTCCTAACGCCTAGAAAACTCTACTTCTAGGACACCAGGATCCCGATCCCTAGAAGACCATTCAAAAGGCCTCGCCAAGAAAGGGCCCGATAACTCATGGTCTCCGATTGACATAAGGAATTAGTTTTGGAGATTTTACCTTCCATGAGTTCAACACTCATAAGTGTCAGATCACCGAAGCTCTAGAAATCCCACCTGTCGAGGTAAAGGTAAACAAGAACCCACATCCCGAAGAGAAGCATGTGTAATGGACATTGGCAAAGGTTTGGGATGCCCACTTGTTTCTAAACGAGTATTCTTATAACAACAACTACCAGTCGAGCATAGGAGTTGCACCCCTCGAGGCCCTGTGTGGCCAGAGGTGCAGATCATCCTCTGTTAGGCTGAGATGGGAGATATCTCGCCGACAAGATGACAAACGCCCAATAGCACACTCACTAGACCCGAGAGTTTTCGATAAACCACAGAGAGGATAGTCCAAACCCAAACACGACCTCAACTATAGTAACACCGTCGAAAGAGCTATGTTGATAACATCTTAAAACCTTGAAGTCCCAAGTAGGGAATCGAGGTATTAGTTTAAGAACTTCCCTTGGGGAAGAGTGACTCGAATCAAAAGGAAAAGTGAACTAAACTCCCGATGCACCTGACCCCTTCGAGATCCTCGCACGGAGCGGCTCGGTAGCCTACCAACCCCAATTACCCTCCTAGTTTTGTAACGCACACCCTATATTCCATGTATCGAACCTAGAAAGTGTCTATCAGACAACCCTCCCAGTCCCACTAGACAAGACTAAGGTGAACTAAAACCTCCTAATCTTTGATCAGCCTATCAAGACAATGAACGGGAAAGTTAAGAACACAAAACAAAGCCGCATCCCTATTGTAAAGGTTCGAGAGAACGCTAGGTGTGAACCGGTATTCACTTGGGAACGTAAGGACCAAATAAATCAAAAGTACCCTCACCTATTTTCGCATTCATAACCCTACCCTTCGAAAGAATTTCGGGACGAAATTCCCTCTAACGGGGGGATGATGTCACAACTAGCACTTTTGGCTAGGAAATTTCGTCCTCATGTAAGTAAGGACTATTGTGAGATTTGTGCTAACACTCCTAAGTGTTCAATATGAGTTCCTAAGAAGCCATAAAGTGTTAGAATACAAATCTCTCCAAGTATGTGAAATCTCTCCCAAATCTCTCCAAGTATAGTGAATCTCTCCCAAATCTCTCAAAGTATGTGAAATCTCTCCCAAATCTCCCTAAGTATGCGAAATCTCTCCAAGAATAGTGAATCTCTCCTAAATCTCTCTAAGTATGCGAAATCTCTCGAAGAATAGTGAATCTCTCCCAAATCCCTCTAAGTATGTGAAATCTCTCAAAGAATAGTGAATCTCTCCCAAATCTCTCCAAGCATGTGAAATCTCTCCCAAATCTCTCCACCTATCTCAAATCTCCCTAAGTATCTTCCTCAGTCGAAAACAGCTCAAAACCGGAAGAGGAAACCCCAAAGGGACCCCCTTGGTCCGGAACCTCTTGGTCCGGAACCCTCTTGGTCCGAACTCCTCTTGGTCCTGAACCTCTTGGCCGGAACCCTCTTGGTCCGGAACCCTCCTGGTCTGGAACCTCTTAGTCCGAAAGGTCTTCTAAGGAAGCCAAGAGGAAGCTCATCTCAGAAGCCTCTCATCCGGACCGTCTCGCACCTCAGAGCTCCTTGGCTCCGGAAGGATCTCGCCTAAGGCCGCTTCGGAAAGACCAGCTGGCTTCGTACCTTGGACCGGATCACTGACTCCGCGTCTGACTTCAGAATCCAAAGTATACACTCCGGAATGTGATGAGCGCCTCCGGAACCTCCCTGCCACTCACTTCGGACCCTCGCATCCTTCATCCTTCCCTCCGGAATTTAAGATATAGCTCCGGAATGCTAAGAAGAGCTTCGGAATTCGCATAAGGACTCCGGATTTCACCATTTAGCTCCGGATTTTGGACTATTCCAAACATTTTTTCATTTTGGGGTATTTTGAGGTCGGGAATCCCACCAAACTCGTGTTTTTCTTAAGTAAGACCCCTAAAACCTTTATTTTATGCCAAGTATGTGAAATCTCTCCAAGTATAGTGAATCTCTCCCAAATCTCTCAAAGTATGTGAAATCTCTCCCAAATCTCCCTAAGTATGTGAAATCTCTCCAAGAATAGTGAATCTCTCCCAAATCTCTCTAAGTATGCGAAATCTCTCCAAGAATAGTGAATCTCTCCCAAATCCCTCTAAGTATGCGAAATCTCTCCAAGAATAGTGAATCTCTCCCAAATCTCTCCAAGCATGTGGAATCTCTCCCAAATCTCTCCACGTATCTCAAATCTCTCTCAAATCTCCCTAAGTATCTTCCTCAGTCGAAAACAGCTCAAAACCGGAAGAGGAAACCCCAAAGGGACCCCCTTGGTCCGGAACCTCTTGGTCCGGACTCCTATTGGTCCTGAACCTCTTGGCCGGAACCCTCTTGGTCCGGAACCCTCCTGGTCCGGAACCTCTTAGTCCGGAAGGTCTTCTAAGGAAGCGAAGAGGAAGCTCATCTCGGAAGCCTCTCATCCGGACCGTCTCGCACCTCAAAGCTCCTTGGCTCCGGAAGGATCTCGCCTAAGGCCGCTTCGGAAAGACCAGCTGGCTTCGTACCTTGGACCGGATCACTGACTCCGCGCCTGACTTCAGAAGCCGAAGTATACACTCCGGAATGTTAGAATGCAAATCTCTCCAAGTATGTGAAATCTCTCCCAAATATCTCCAAGTATAGTGAATCTCTCCCAAATCTCTCCAAGTATGTGAAATCTCTCCCAAATGTCCCTAAGTATGCGAAATCTCTCCAAGAATAGTGAATCTCTCCCAAATCTCTCTAAGTATGTGAAATCTCTCCAAGAATAGTGAATCTCTCCCAAATCCCTCTAAGTATGCGAAATCTCTCCAAGAATAGTGAATCTCTCCCAAATCTCTCCAAGCATGTGAAATCTCTCCCAAATCTCTTCCACGTATCTCAAATCTCCCTAAGTATCTTCCTCAGTCGAAAACAGCTCAAAACCGGAAGAGGAAACCCCAAAGGGACCCCCTTGGTCCGGAACCTCTTGGTCCGGAACCTCTTTGTCCGGAACCCTCTTGGTCCGGACTCCTCTTGGTCCTGAACCTCTTGGCCGGAACCCTCTTGGTCCGGAACCCTCCTGGTCCGGAACCTCTTAGTCTGGAAGGTCTTCTAAGGAAGCCAAGAGGAAGCTCATCTCGGAAGCCTCTCATCCGGACCGTCTCGCACCTCAGAGCTCCTTGGCTCCGGAAGGATCTCGCCTAAGGCCGCTTCGGAAAGACCAGCTGGCTTCGTACCATGGACCGGATCACTGACTCCGCGCCTGACTTCAAAATCCGAAGTATACACTCCGGAATGTGATGAGCGCCTCCAGAACCTCCCTGCTACTCACTTCGGACCCTCGCATCCTTCATCCTTCCCTCCGGAATTTAAGATATAGCTCCGGAATGCTAAGAAGAGCTTCGGAATTCGCATAAGGACTCCGGATTTCACCATTTAGATCCGGATTTTAGACTATTCCAGACATTTTCTTCATTTTGGGGTATTTTGAGGTCGGGAATCCCACAAAACTCGTGTTTTTCTTAACTAAGACCCCTAAAACCTTTATTTTATGCCAAATTTAATTATTTAAATTATATTTACATAAAATAAAAAGTTTAGGATTTAGGAAAACCTTATCCTAAATCAAGAAAAAGACAAGGAAGTTGACTTGGTGATTTGATCAAATCCTCATTTCCCATGCAAATCACAGTATTCCATGCTTTACCCACCAAATATCCATGCATGGACCACCAGATCCCCATGCACCAAAGATTCCTCCTTTTTCTTATACTCCTCAACACAACGACAGTAAAGGGGTTAGACTTCACATTTTCTCTCACTTTTCTCATTTCCTCTCAAAACTCATCTCCATGCAAGAACAAGAACTTGCTGAAAACAAAATTCTCAATTTCTCCCTGGAGTTGTAAGGTAAATTCCTCCACTCATCTAATATTTTATAATATTTCAAGATGAATCCATATTATTTTATTCATAATAATATGTGAAAAATCACCTTTAGGATAACTTTCTCCCAAGGAAGTTCCTCATCTCAGCCAAAGTTTAAGCTTCAGATCTTCACTCCATAACTCCAAACAACTCCTCAACCATCTCAAGGTGAGCTTCATACCCCACCTTTTTCAATATTTTAATGTTTTTGGGGGAGAGTACAAGTCAAATCTTGCCTAAATACTTGCATACTTGCATGTATACGTATGTTTGTATGTGTGTGGTAATATTATTAAATTATTATTTTAGTAATATCCTCATGGACGTAAGATTTCACAACTTCATAAGAAACAGAAGATACTTTGTGTACAAAAGAGCCTCCCAACTATTGGATGTGTCCAACCTAAGCCCTTTATCTATGCTTTCATGTCTAGAAATAAAACTTTTAAAATGGAACCTTGATAAGTTGACACTTATTCTAGTGGTTTTCGAAAATGGGAACTTTGTGACTATTTTGCAAACTGTCAGGGGGTATTTTATAAATATTCAATATAAAAGTTTGCGTCAAGAAAATACACAAATAGAGCCTTTATGACAGAAATATATGCATGTCATAAACTGCTGTCGTAAAACCTCCAACAACATAAGTAATGTTCTATATGTCATAAAACAGAAAATGCGTGTCATAACCGGCAGTTATAAATTTATACAAATTATAACTTGACACTTTTTCTCTTGACTAAAATGACTTATTTTTCAATAAACGAAAAGGAACAAACACGAGCACCTAGTTAACGAGCACAATCAACGATATGGAACTAGAACGATATTCTTATTCAACAAGTACGAATTTCATTATTTATTTAACAAATAATGGATCTCTAACGATTGCTCAAAAGGTTGTTAATATTCTAGTCAGACAAATCTTAAAAGTACCTAAATATAAAAATATTAGTGTACGTCTAAGTCCTGTAAGGAGTTATAGCCAGAGTCTCCTGGAGGGAGAGCGAGAATTTGTGTATAGATCTATACGGGGTTGACACCCCGCACCTTCGTTGTTCGCTACAGCTAGACAGGCCAGTCTAGGGTGACAAATGTCTTTTCCAAACCGAGGGCGCCTGAGAAACGCCAAAACAGGCACTTCGTCAGATTAGTATGGTTATAACGACTCAGTAGAATATGTTATGCCATCTAGAAATTTATGTAAGGAAAAACTTCATAAATGAATTTTTGGCTTGTTGTGTTGACCGTCCTATACATGATAAGTGATGGTCCGCATTTGTTGCGTTGACTGTCCTTTTTCATCGCGTAGAATGTCCATAATTGTCATGTTGATTCTTTCTCCTAACAAGTATAGAGTCGTAATACTGCTATTTTCACAAATTAAAAAGCGTAGGACTCTATGGAAAACGATTTTCTACGATTTCGATAACGATAAACTAGAACTTACGATTATTTTATATAGCAGAAAATATAGGATTTTCTGGAGAAAACGATTTTCTACGATTTCGATAACGATAAACTAGAACTTACGATTATTTTATAGCAGAAAATATAGGATTTTCTGGAGAAAACGATTTTCTACAATTTCGATAACGATAAACTAGAACTTACGATTAATTTATAGCAGAAAATATAGGATTTTCTGGAGAAAACGATTTTTCTACGATTTCGATAACGATAAACTAGAACGGACAATCAATTTTACTCGATAAGAGGAACAAGACTTTCAACCATATTCTCTTTTGACAATAAGGGATTTTTCTGGAAACGGTTGACTACTACTATTCAAAAGAACTATTCTCATACACAGCTCGCTTTTACAAATCACACTACTTTTCAAATCACTCCTTATAAGGATGAATAAAAGTAATGACATGAACACATATATCCATGATTTTCAAGGCAAGACTTCAAACGATTTCATAGAACATATCGGATTTTCTGAAAGTACAATAAGAACGATTCTAAACAAGTGTAAACGATTTTATACACAAAACTGCTTATGAACTCACCAACTTTTTAGTTGACGCTTTTCAAAACGACTTGTATTCTCAGGTATCTAGTAAGCAGGTAACAAGGGATGCGGATGCAGGACTATTTAGCTGTAGTTTGGAATTTCTACTTATGTCTCTTTTATGTAACTCGAAGAACAAATACAATATGTAAACAATGTAAGTTTGTTATCTCAATGTATGATGTTTGGATTGCTCTGTTTCATTAATATTTAATTGTTATGATACTGCACAATGAAGTCACCCGCCTCCGGACGTTTCCGCCGTCTGGTCCGGGGGTGTGACACATATCGCGTTCAGAGAGATGATGATGATGATGCTCCTGTCACTAAGAGGCATTTAAAGGATCTGAATGACAAGCTTGACCAATTGCTTTCTTCCTCTTCTACTTCCAGTAATTCATACTCTGAAGCAGCTATGAAGGCTCTGTTGGCAACCTTTGTCAAGGAGCATGACACTTCCATTAGTAATGCTGTGAAAGCTGTCGATGCTTCCACTTCCACATGTCAGAAAGCTTCTATTGCAGTTGAAGCCTCCACCAAAGATTGCAAGCAAACGACCGCAAACGTCGAAAAACTAATTTCTGATACTCAAATTTTTCTTGATTCTCTTCAGGCTGCAGCTTAGAAGAATGCTCAACTGGTGAATGCTTCTGTTGATTCTCTTACCAGCTCGCTTCAAGCTGAAAAAAAGCACTTTGAGGAAGCACGCAAAGCAATCCAGACTGCCAACACCAAGCTTCACACATCGGTTGATGCCCGTCTTACTCAACTTGAAGCCGAACTCGCAGTGGAAATTAAGATAATGGATGAGCTGGATCGTCGAAATTCTCTGCTTAAAATTCAGAACTTAATGCTCAAGGCGGCAACCAAGGAAATTGAAGAACTCAAGTCTGAGCGAGTAGTGGTCAAAAGCTCTGTTGGTGATGTGCATTCTATTATTTACATCTTCTGGAAGCACATGACTCGGTCCTTACACTCTCGGTTCGACGCCACTTGGCTGAGAAATTGAGACCTGCTCTAGACATTCTAAGCGGGATTGAAGGTGTTTCGGAGCCCGTTGTCCCTCCGAAACAAAGGGGAGAAGAGATTATGAAGGAACAACCACAACAACCTCCAAAAAGCAAACCTATCACCAAACCGAAAGTCACTGCTGAACCAAAGGGTAATGAAGCTTCGGGCAGTATGAAGGACAAACGAAAGAAGAAAATTGGTGATAATGATGAGGATGAATTCGATGATGTGACCGATACAGAAGAAAGAGCTTCAAAAACCGAAAACCTCAAAATCAAGCCAAATGATCGAGAAATTGAGGAAAAGGTTCGTAAAGCTAAGGAAGAAGTTGATAGGGAGAGGAAACAAAAAGAAGCGAACGATGTATTATAATAGAGGAAATCTATGTTCCCTCTGTGGACTATGGAAAAGCTTCTGAAGGAGGTAATTGAAGCTCTAAGCACACATTGGCTCAAACCGGTCCTTTCATTCGATCTTGAGAATTCCAAGGATTCTCAATTTGATATGCCAATCACCCGAAAGGCATTCATCTTTCATTGTTTTTAGTCAACAGTTTCCATCCCCTCTCCTGACCCGAAGGTTGATCGAGACTTGATCGGATACTATCTTGCGTTCTCTCAACCACAATACCTGACTTGGAGAAACCAGAAGATCACAACAGTCAAGGTGTTGAAACCCACTTCAGCAGGGAAGTTTATCAACATCAAATTCAAAGTGACCCGAGGCTCAGACGGTTCGGTTCATATGATCTCCCTAGCCGATCTGCCAAATTTGAATCCTCGTGACTGGATTCTCCTGAACAATATTTCGTTGACTAATCAACAAGAGTGTGAGCCTATTCTTGATCACATTAAGCGAATGCTGGTGTGCTATATTCTTGAAGTCGCAAAAATGGACCAGGAGATCGCCTCTGCCATAAAGAAGAAGCCCACTATCAGGCCAATTGGGAAGGCAAGCGACATCAATGTGATGATGAAGGGTAAAATTGACCCACAGTTTCATACAGTCATGTTCACTAGGGGCGAAAGTCAAAAATGCCTGCTCGCTCTTGTTGACAAACACCTGTTCTCCACTTCTTTCTTGGAGCATATTCTCAATATCATACACAGGTGCAATCAGAACAGTGAAGCCGATAAAAAGATGTTTACTGATATGCTTCAGTGGTATATTCACTTTCGTCAAACTCTTCTTGCCATCATCCCCAACCTGTTCAAGACTGTGAAGAAAACCACAGTTACTCAACCGAAGTGATCTCTCGCCTCAATTGGCGCAAAGGGGGAGATTGTTGAGTATGTGGGTTCGCCATTGGGCTTAGTTAAGTTCGGTCCATATGTATTCACGGTTTGGGCCTGTCCAGCCGTGTTTTGTTTTTTGGGTTTAGTATATATAGTGCATGCATGCATTATATTAATTACGCTTCTTGAATATTTCCTTTAACAAGCATTGTAACCCTAGCACCCTCTAAAGTACAAGTTCTTCATCGAGCTCTTCTGAGGGTTGTTGTTTTAATCATTCGACATTCGTTTGATTCATAGTGGTGTTCATTGTTTTCTATTACTTGTTATTGTCTTATTGATATCTGTTTGAATCTATCGATCTTAGAGAATATTATTCTCATCACATACAACTCCAACATATCCCGCAACTTCCTAGCTATAGAATCGAACTTCTAGTAAGAACCCCAGAGTTGGGGACTTTCAAAGCTACAACCACTGAAACAAATCCATCAGTCTGCTTCCAGGAACCAGGAACCCATCGGTCCTAAACTTCTGAACCCAAAATCTAGGACTGATATTCATCCATTCGCTGGACCTACCCCTTATCTTTGACTTAGAACACCACCAAACACAAGGAACGAAGTACTCAAAGCACGCTGATCGCAAATTTCACCAAATCCCAAAACCGGAAGTTGTACCCAAAACCTTAAATACACCCTTGATTCTCTGACACGTCATTCCAACCCACTACTCCTACAAACAAGGATGGTCAATCCAAAAAATTTCATGTTGAATCCAACCCTTATCAGCTCAGGTGTACCTCCACCTGACAATTACTTTAGATTTTTGGACCAATTCCTCATATTGGAAACCAGACTCCTAACAGACAGCCCATAAGAAAATGGGGTCCACCATATCTTCCATTCATTAAGCAACTTCCGGCACAACATAATGTACTATTCTAAATAACTTTTCTTGACCACATGATCCAATCCAGCTGGCCATCGAGTCCCCCGGCTGCCAAGAACAATGCATTGGCATCCAACCATACCAATAATACTACCGATATGAGACCTAAGGGTCTTAACCAAATGGCTATCGAGTCTAAGGATACTCAACCATCAACCCACTGTCTTGCAGAAAAACCATTCAACATTCCTTTTGCCACTACCAAAACACAACACATGCCATACCTTTTCATAGCGTACAATTCCTTGTACAGCATAGGCTGCTACCAACGCAAAATCAGACGAAACCATGGTCAACTGCCAGACTTGAGCCTACTGTGAACCAAAATCCTACACCACAATGGAGGGTAAACTGATGGGTTTTATGCATAAGAACAATCCTATGTGCTCATACAAACCCTAATGCTTGGATCTAGGTTTCTCTATTATACATGCAATGAATCCAAGACTTACAAACCCTAATCTAGCATACATAATATCAAAATTAACATATAACATCAGATCTAGATGTTTACCTCTTAGAATAGTAGCTTGAATCTTCTTCTCTTGAGCTTAGAATCACAATTGTAATTCCTCTAATGGATCACAAACACCACACAAGCAAGAAGTCAACTTTGAGAGAGAGGAGGATGCTAATTTTCGGCCTAGGGTTTTCTCTTGGGAACCAGTGGCCGAAAATTGCATGCAAGGGTCTCTATTTATACTATAGGCTGCTAGGGTTTCAGTCTAAACCCTAATGGATACCTTAGCCACCAAGTAGCCCAAGGAACCTTCTAGAATAGGGCCCTTGAACGAAATATGATGACCCTTCATCATAATTTCGTTCCCCTTAGTCCATTAGGTTTCCCAACCCAAAACTCAACTATCACACACTTGACAGTTTACGTCCAGTATCAAGGACCCATGAAGTAGCAAGTGATGAGTTATTAGATTTAATTAAATACATACCTGCAAAGGTGGGCTTTATCTTCCCATCCTTAATATCCTGCAGATATTTTGGGCAGCTTCGTTTCCAGTGGCCCTTCTGGTGGCAATAGAAGCACTCTGCTTCCTTGGGGTCAGAAGAGGGTTTAACAGAACCTGCTTTGGTCCCACTAAAAGAGGAACCATCTTGGGTCTTACCCTTATGGTGGCTCTTAGAAGGAGCGTTCCTCTTCTTTCCCTTTCCTTGGCCAATTGCCAACACAGGAGCAGCTATAGTAGAGGATGATGCAATAGATTTAACCTTAAGGTTGCTCTCAGCTGTCCTTAGGAGCCCTTGAAGCTTACTCAGGGTGACCTCTTCCTTGTTCATGTGGTAGGTCATTCTGAACTGGTTATAGCAGGAAGGCAAGGAGTGGAGGATGATGTCGATAGCCAAATCCTCATCAAACTTAACATTAAGTTTGAGAAGATGATCAACATACCTTTGCATTCTTTGCAAATGAGCAGTTAGGGATTCTCCACTCCCCATCCTAGCGGTGATCATGTTGGTAATGATCTCATAGCGCTCTTGCCTCGCGCTCTGGTGGTACCTGTCCAGCAAATCTTGATGCATCTCATATGGATACATGTCCTCATAGGACTTTTGGAGTTCGAGGTTCATGGTGGCCAGCATGATGCAATGAACTTTCGTCGCATCACGCTCGTGGGCCTCAAAGGCGGCCATCTCTTCAGGAGTAGCTTCTTCTGGGTTGATCTTTTCTAGTTTCTCATTGAGGACATATTATTTGTCCCCGTAGCGAGTTATCATGCGAATGTATCTCATCCACTCGTTGAAGTTCGACCCATCAAATGTCACCTTTTGACACAGGTTCATCAACGAGAATGACCCAGAAGTGTTGTTGTTTGCGTTTGCGTTAGACATCTGAAATAGAAAGGAAAAAGTTTGATTAGAAATGAATCCCTAATTAAACACCCAAATGAGAAATTAGGGCTAGGATCCAACAACATTATTTACAACTTAGAAAAGGGATGTCGTAATCTAAAAGTAAATAATTTGAAGGTAAGTGAATGACGATTCACTAATTTTCACCACGAAAAACGAAAAAAGATTAAGTTTTAAATGTGTTTGAAAATTCCTAGATTTCTTTTGAGATTCATTGAACATTTCAATGTCATGTTTAAATCTCGATATGCACTTCAAATTTGCGACTGGGATGTCGAGGATCGCAAACAAGTTGTGAATAACCATGCGAATCAACATGGTGCACCTAATGTCTCTATCAACTAATCAATGTGCCGGTTAGCCACACACGCTCCATTGATCTATGATAAACATCGAGCCACCCTTTGTCACCAATGTCAATCCCAATTTAGTGTGCCGATTAGCCATGCACGCTCCACTAACGTTTGACAGGGGTACAAAGTGTAATTCCATGGAATAACATCATTTTCACATTTTACCATAAAGTAACTAAGATTGGAAATTTATGAAACAATGTAGTTACTTTAATATTTCCATTATACCTATAATAAGGAATTAAGTGCCCTATCCTATCCGTTCGGCTAACGACCCTCCACCAGTCAAGAAAGTGGTAGGTGTGAGTGTACACCCATTAAGCGCCATTTTATAGGCAGCAACCTTATACCCACCTTATAGACTGGCTTCGTGAATGAGGCCTACTAGCGACAAGACTAGCTTATTCTTATATATATATATATATATATATATATATATATATATATATATATATATATATATATATATATATATATATATATATATATATATATATATATATATATATATATATATATTAATCTTGTAATAGATAAAGTATAAGATTGAATTTTAAACTTGTAAAATTCTAAGGGTTGAAATTAAATTTTTTTTTTCAAAAATAAACTTTTCAATCAAAAAAATTAAATTTCAAAACTTGAGGGCAAGTTTTGAACTTTTCAAAACGCAAGGGATCAAATAACAAATAATATAAATCAAACAATTAATTTAGTGATTATCTATATTTGACCTAATTCAATTTCTTGCAAGATAAGTTACCCAATTAATTCAAAAAATCAATCTTAATCATATAAGGAATTTATTATCTAATCAATTGGTAATTATCTTGTGTTTTGGCAAGGATAATCTTTCAATAACAATAAAATTCGAATTTTATCAGTTAAAAACATATAAGGCAATTATCCTTCACCAAAACAGCAAGAAATCCCGAGATATCCTCTGTCTGAGTCCCAAACTCGCCGAGTAGCAATCAGAACTCGCCAAGTAGGGCCAACTCGCCGAGTCCAGATACTGACTCGCCGAGTTGGTTCGGGCAGAGGCAAGAAAATCGTTTTTCAGCAAGAATTCGACAATTGCATCACATACAACAGAAACCAATCAAGGCTCTGATACCACTGATGGGTTTTATGCATAAGAACAATCCTATGTGCTCATACAAACCCTAATGCTTGGATCTAGGTTTCTCTATTGTACATGCAATGAATCCAAGACTTACAAACCCTAATCTAGCATACATAATATCAAAATTAACATATAACATCAGATCTAGATGTTTACCTCTTAGAATAGTAGCTTGAATCTTCTTCTCTTGAGCTTAGAATAACAATTGTAATTCCTCTAATGGATCACAAACACCACACAAGCAAGAAGGCAACTTTGAGAGAGAGGAGGATGCTAATTTGCGGCCTAGGGTTTTCTCTTGGGAACCAGTGGCCGAAAATTGCATGCAAGGGTCTCTATTTATACTATAGGCTGCTAGGGTTTCAGTCTAAACCCTAATGGATACCTTAGCCACCAAGTAGCCCAAGGAACCTTCTAGAATAGGGCCCTTGAACGAAATATGATGATCCTTTATCATAATTTCGTTCCCCCTTAGTCCATTAGGTTTCCCAACCCAAAACTCAACTATCACACACTTGACAATTTAAGTCCCTTTATTTAATTAATCTCTTTTAGTCACCAAATTAATTCCTAATTAATTTATGACTAATACTAATTAAATAAATATGATTTCTCCTTTAATATATTATTCTTATAATATATTAATAAACCATAATATCCTCTCTCTTTCCTTAAATTACCTTGTCAAGTTGCTTTGGTGAAGGCAACCCAAAAGGACCATGCATAACCGGGTCAAGTACATACCAAATATAGTTATGGGCTTAGACACTAATCCAACATAAATATCCCCAGAGACCAAAGAAACATAAAACATATGGATCTTGATGATAGGTTGACACATCCATTGGGCGTCAATTGTCACAACTTGAAACTTTTAGAAGAACCTCCGCTTAATGATGAACGAAACAACCAATGATCGAGGATGCATTGACACTAAATCCAAAGAACCAAATCCTGGGCGGAGCTAAATATACCCAACTTTGAGACTGATTCTTTGATTGATATCTGCCCAAGCTAGACTATATATAACAATCCATACAACGAGATGGAAATTCTCTCAGCAACTGATACTCAACCTGAGTGATCCTGGCAGATTCTCATCTATTCATTGTATCCCAAAAAGGAACCAACGGTTACAACGAAATTCTTGACCAACTATTTCCTGCTACGATACATCTCGTGAAATTCTAGGACACATGCATCTGATAGCCAATTACTCTACTTCCTAACTTGACCAAGCCTTAAACTGAAATCCCGCATACCCGTACCGCAGATTCCTTATGAACCATTCTTCTACACCACCAACTCGAACAGATCGGTGATATAACAAGAAGATACCTTGTTCTCCCCCACTTAGGGTTTGAACTATCACACACTGACCCTCGCAGTCCATCATAGCACCAACCTACTCAGCCAATCCATTCCTACTGTCACGCATACATCCCCCATGGGGATGGGAATCAAATCAATCGGTTAAGGCACAACGAAGATCTCCAATACACAACCCTGAAACACTCTGGATGCATAAATCCCATGATCGTAAGCGATAGGCACCCGCAACGGACATTCCAACTCTCAGTATACAAAATGGAATATGAAAATTCCTGAATAATGATCAATCGCGAGAAAATCTCGAACCCCATATGGGTATGAAAGAAGCCTTTCCATCATTACAGTTTCCAACTCTTTACGAATGGTCCTCATACCTTATGATTCATAAAGTGCCCTGAGAGCTGAAACCCAGTCCCATTACGGCCTAAAAATACAAGCATAGTAGTTCTAACTGATGGGTTTTGAGCACAACAACAATTCCTAAGTGTTCATGCAACCCTAATGCTTTGGATCTAGGTTTTCTCTAATTGAACATGCAAACTTGAACACAAAAGGAGAAACCCTAAGAGAGGTATACTATTTTACAAATTCATATAAAACTAAGGTTAGGTTACATACCTTGATTGTTATACTGTAATAACAACGAATCCCTTGTAGATCTTGCAGCTTGAGAACTTAGTGTCACAAGTGTAACACCTCTAATGCCTCACAAACACACAATGCAAGAGAATGATATGAGGGAGGAATAAAGGATCCAAAATTTCAGTTTCTTCTTCTAAGAAAGAGTGGCCAAAAATCAATGGGCTAGGGACTCTATTTATAGTGCACCAAGGATGCTATGGATAACCCTAATCTGAATAAAATATTATTATCTCGGTAATTATCCACCTCCTTTGATTATCCATATGTGATAAGATATTCTAGAAACTCTAGAATAATCTTATACATACATCAATTTTCGTCCACCACCTTCCGAAGAAGGTTCTGGACCCTTTTACTCAACTATTGAATGATTGCACTTTTAGTCGCTGCACTTTCAGTTAATTCCTTTAATCCCAAAATTAATTCCAAATTAATTTATGATTAAATATTAATTAATAATATGATTACTAACTAATATATTATTTCCATAACATGTTAATAAATCATTTAGTCCAATTTATTAATCAAATCAATAAGTTATTCCTCTTCCTTAATAATCATCCTGTCTAGTTGCACGTGTGAAGGCGACACAAAAGGACCATGTCACTGTCAATTCAAGTACATACCAATTATAGTTATGGACATAGACACCTAATCCAATAGTCACCCACTTGGATAAGTCTAATAACTATAGTTGCAAGTATGACTTCCAAAACTGACAAGCAATCGTAGTTCTCAAAACTTATATCGAACTTTGACCTAGTCAGTCTTGTGTCCTAAGATAAGCGATCAAATATTCCTCTGTTCTAAAAGATATCGTATGGACATGAGACATGGATTATAATCAATCTCTCTGTTCAAGATTTGTTTTTCCCGATTTCTGATTTATGACGACTAAAATCAGACTACAAATTGAACACATCAATTCAGTCAAGGCTTGCCCAAGTGCTTTACATGTCATAATCAAATCATCGAGGGTCCCACAGATATCGCTTTTCCGTTTAGGGCAAAAGGAACGAATAAACTTCGACTTATATGCTTGCACTATTCACTCATCAAATCACGCACAACAATACGTTTTATAACATCAAGTTACGGATGCGTTTACGTATTATCAAGACACAACTGAATCGTAAACAACAACTCCTATATCTTCGTTTCAAGAATATAAGATATTATCGTCTCAAAATTACTCATGATAAAATCCATGACGCAATTATCTGAGCGCGGGTTTATCCAATACTTAAATCCTATTTCAAATGTACTCATGAATACTGCAGCAAACCATTTCTATGTCTAACCCCTTAGATAATCTACAATCTGATTCATGAAACTCTTAATGAAACGTCCCAAAAATACTGTCCAAAAATTTTGTTTTTAAACCATTAATAAAACCATAAATATCTTCATCATATAAAATCATAAGTCATGTATCACAGTCACATGTCAACATATATCAGGGTGAAAACACAGGTTAAACAAATGGTGTGTGAACTGTAATCTTCCCGAGCTCCTCTTTTGAAAACTAAGTACCTGACACCAAAACTGAAAACCGTAAGCACGAAGCTTAGTGAGTCTCCCCAATCTACCACATATCATGCACATATAACATGCAACTAGGAGATATGGGCCCTGCCCACACTCATGGAGATACGGGCCCTGCCCACACTCCGCTAACTATGCGATACGGGCCCCTCCCACACTCCGCTATCTCTGAGATACGGGCCCCGCCCACACATAGCTACTTCGAGATACGGGCCCTGCCCACACTCGACTATTGCGAGATACGGGCCCCGCCCACACTCAGCTGCTATGCCAAAACATACAAGTATCACACAGCCAATATGTATAGCTAATCTATCATTCAATCATATATCATAATCGAGTACAACTACGAGATACGGGCCCCGCCCACACTCAGATACTTTGAGATACGAGCCCCGCCCACACTCAGCTACTATGAGTTACGGGCCCCGCCCACACTCACTAGTCATGAAAATACATACAAGCTCTAAACGAACAACAAATATCACTAGCATATAAATATGTACCATATCAGGTATCTATGAGATAAGGGCCCCGCCCACACTCGACTACTATGAGATACGAGCCCCGCCCACACTCACATACCTAACAACACATACAAGCATCACACAGACAACAAGTATAGAATCCAATAATCTGACTGATATCTATACTCAGATAATAATGAGATATGGGCCCCGCCCACACTCAGCTACTATCACATCTCATATGCGGGTCGGCCTTGGTGCCTTATACCCATTCCTACTGGAAGAGGACTCACCTCGTACTGCTGAAGTCCCGCGAATAAATCCTGGGCTGCTGGCTGACAGATCATCAAGTTGTTAACATCCAAATAAACCCAATTAAAAATTGGATCCCAAATACATATCCATAAGTCCTTGCTTGGGTAAAAGACTACTTTACCCCTAACTTAGCTTTATTCAAGCCCAAGACCCAATCCAAAGGCCCAATAGTCTGATAATCAACTAAAGCCCAACTATGGCCTAATTTTCTGAATTTGGCCCAAATCCTTCACATGGTCTTACTTTAATGGACCAACCATCTATTTTGGTCCAAACACTTGGAAATCCAATAGTCCAATACCTCATAATATTCAAGGCCCAGCTATGGCCCAATTTTCTAAATTGGGCCCAAGCCTGTCCAATGGGCCTTATCTTGTAGCCCAGTCCAATACTTTATTTCTTATACTTGTTCCTGGATGGTCCATCAATAGTCCAAAACATCTAGGCCCAACAGGAGGCCCAACTCCAACCCAACAAAATTAGGGTTTTCACATGAAATGATGATTAGGGTTAAGTGTAACTATCTAGGTCATCATACAATGGAATTAGCATGAGTCATAACTACAGTCCAGTGGTCCAAATGCGGGTCCGAAAAGGCCCAAACCACCAAACTCACAATTAGGGTTTTCTAAACCCTAATTAGGGTTTCTACCCTAGTAGTGAACCAACCAAGCCCAACATTAAGCTTTTAGGCCCACTAGGGTTCTACTAGGCCGGGCACCACCCACTACCACCTTGGGTAGTGGTGGTCGGCAGCGGCTCACGGCGGCAGGCGGTGGTAGCCACCATTTCCAATGGTGGTGGCTTGAAATCTTGACTCAAAAATCGCATATTCAAATTCATATCCATATAATACCCACTCCCACACACAATAACACACACACATACACAGCCACCTCTCACGGTGGCTGGTGGCAGCAAAAACAATGATAGTGGCGGCAGCCACCACCTTGAGGTGGTGGTGGTGGGTTTTCCGGCCAATAACTCGCATATAGAACCTCCCAAGCCGTGAACAACCTAACTACTTGACCGTTCCTATATTCAGCCACCTCATAGGTGGCTGCCGTCACCGAAAAAAGGTAGTAGACGCGGTCAGAAGGTCACCGGTGGCAGGGGTGACGCGTCTGACGTCGAGCATGCACGAAAAGGGACGGAGGAGAGGGTCTTACCAGGGATTTCCGACCATATGCTAATCCAATCCGCTGAACACAGCTTCAATTGTGGGTGTCGGTGATGTCTCCGGCTGCCACGACGTCTCCGGCAGCAGGCTTCGGTGGCGTTCAGACGGCAAAGGTGCAGCGCTACAATGGCGAGATAGCAGCGGCGGACGGCATGACGACGAAGGCGGCGGCTGAGGCTATTACGAAGGGTGGTGGTGGCTGGAGTAAAATGGTAGGGTTAGGGTTTGCATCTCCAACATAACGGGAGGGAATAGCCGCCAAGTTCTAATCCCGCATCACTTCAAACTTTAATTCAATTGTCCAACTTTAGTCCCTCCTCCTAATTTTGTATTCAATTTAAATCCGAATTTTTACCTTTTGAACCCTGACTTCAAAAGTCCCTTCATATGAGGTCCTTAAATTTCTAAATCAGCCCGCCACACCTTCAATCCTTTCAATTTAAGTCCATTAATTACCAAACGCACCCTGACCACTGAAAACCCTTTTCAAATTAAATCCAGAACTTACACTTTTAACCCCCAACTTCTGAAATTGTAACAATTAACCTTCGAGACCAATGCCTTGCTATATAATTATTGATTTTAGGGCTACTATACACTCATCAATTTATTTATTTAGTAAATGGGGTGTTACACTTAATTCACTACTTTCTTCCAAAAGTATGATCAACTGTGGATGTTTGAATAATCCAATTATTAGGGAAGTAAAACATGCAAAGAGAAACACAATAATAACCTAATTAACTATGATCTCAAAACCATTGAATATAAATAAAACATTTATTATTTAATCACCATATTAATTAGACTTTATTAATTGTATAATGTTTTGATTAATCAACTAAACACTAGAATTAAACATCAGTCATGCCATGCATACTATGTCTCTCTATGGTTCTTCCTTTGTGAATAGATTGATTGGACACTATTCCAATGATGTTCATATCACAGTTCCAAATATTTATTAGAAGTGTAAGAACTCCAAATTCTTGTCACCACTAAATGTGTTAGAGTCTAACCTTGCATGCAATATCCTTTTATGATTACGTGGCGTCAAAGTCACCGAGACTTAGCCAACGATGTCACAAAATTCTCCACTGAAACTTTATTACTAAAACAATTTCATGGTGATGAAGTATGAAATTCAAGATACACTTCTTGAACACCTTCCCTGCATTAAGGTTTCTTACTCACATGTAGATTTCAATAACCAACTCCTACTATGGAAACATTTCCATATTCCCATACGACAATCAATTCTGAACAAGAATCTCATCCACTCATAATTATGTCAATATGGTCCGTCCAAATACTATACTTCCAACTGTCCATAAGCAACCCATCTTTTGGTAAACCTCAGACTATTCTTGACTGTTGTTTAACAACTTTAGTCATATCTGGTTTTAGTCCTTTTTTCCCTCTCAATGCCCTACGCACTTGAAAAAATCAGAACAAGTGAATATTATAACAGATTTAATCAATCATATATCCGAAACATGATACCAAAGTACTATCCTTTCCTTTCAGATTGGAGAAACCTTTATCTTTCTGCCTAATAAATTCTTCTTATTCATTCTATTACACTTTGAAAACTTTCCAAGGTGTTAGAATTCTGTTTAATCTTACATACACAACCATGTTTGTTGAAACATCGGTAAACCACGACAAATAGAGTTATCGTTCTTTGTGGTGGATCTAAATAGTCCACATCAATGTGTGGTAGATCCTCTAGTCCTTCACTCGACTCACATAAACATGTGATCAACGAATTAGTCATGATTTTCCAATGATCAAGATTCTCATACATATCATAATTTAAATTGTATGACTCCAAGTTTCTATCCAATTGAAACTTGGGTGATAATAGTTCCTTTTCACTTGGTTGATTATGACATTTCCACAAATGATATAATTAAGAATCAAATCCATATTTAACATTGCTAATAATAGAAATAATACCATCAATTCTCATAAATGCCATTGCATGGAAATACAAAGTAAATAAATCAAAATTTCACTTTATTGATAATATGTGGAAAAATTTGTCCTTACAATGCAAAATTATGAAAACTATGTTTCTAGATATTTCCTAAGCAATCTATTAATCTATCACAACTCCTATGCAGCAGCTTCCAAAATCTTATCATTGAACCATGCGAACGAAATCCATCTCTCACGATCCGATTCAGCTTACTCTTCTCAAGCTTCCTTATTTCTCTTAGATCCTGCAAAACAAAAAAATGTGACTATCACATCATGTAATAAGTATCTACGAATAGACACTAAATAAAGTAGAGTTAGATAGTGGATGTACATGGAGTAGAATCATACGACTTGACTTTACCATCTTTGAGATCTTTCAGGTATTCTGGGCAGCTTTGTATCCAATGCCCCTTAAATTGGCAATAGAAAGATATAAACTTTTCAGGAATAGCACACGGGACTATCTCGAGATTATCCTTTCTCTTTACCATATGGTCAAACGGTTTGACCTTGGCCGATCCCTTTCCATTGGGAAGAGAAATCTTTTCCGGACTACTAATGTTGCCATTTTTAACGTCCATGGAAACTTGGGAGACAGATCCTTCAAACATATTTGGTTGATTTGTGCTCTTAATCATTTCTGCTTCAGCAGCAATCAACATGTATGTCAGATCGATTAGAGTCACGTCGTGGTCCCTCTCATAGAAGTCTTTAATGAACTGACTATATGAGTCAGGAAGTGAAAGAAGAACCAAATCAATGGCCAGCTCCCTTGGGAAAACGACACCAACATTCCCAGTCTGTCAATGTGCGATTCCATTTTCAAAACGTGCGCACACACAAACTTTCCATATTGATGTTTGCTCGCGAATAACGCTTAAGTGAATTCGTATATTTCAGCTTGAAGAAAACGTGACTTGGGGGGAATTATTGGAGAAGGTGGAGGAAGAGTTGGATAAGCATGATTTCCAGTTCCACCAATGCTTGAAGGAGGGAACATTCTTTCAGCTTGATCAACATGTGGAAGATCATCTTCAGATAAGGGAAAAACATTTCCAGAAGAACGAGGAGAACCATTGTTGTCTGGACTCGACATCTATAAAGGGAGAAAAGAGAATTCAAGTTAGTTGATTTTAATCCTTAATTATTAATCCAAAAATATAAATTAAGGCTAGGATCCATATTTTCGATTCGAATTCTAAAGAGGGATGTCGTAATCAAATTTGAATATATTTTAGGTAGGTAAAGCATTTACTAATTTCAATCTCATGAAACTCCTAGATCTTTTGAAGTTCATTGAACTATTTAATGGCATGTTAAATCTCGATTATGCTGTCACATTGTGACTGGGATGCTGAGGATCACAAACAAGATGTGAATAACCATGCAAATTAGCTTGGTACTCTCGATGTCATTCATCATCTAATTAATGTGCCGGTTAACCACACATACTCCATTAATCAATGATAATTTACGAGACACCCATTGCCAACAATATTAGTCCCACATTAGTGTGTCGGTTAACCACACACGCTCCATTAACAACCAATAAGGTGCAATGTGCAGTTTCATGGGTTAGCATCAAATTCACATTTTTCCTAAAGTAACTAAGAGTGGGATTTTATAAAAACATTTAGTTACTTTATATATCATTATACTTATTAATGAGAGTTTAGTGTCCTATCAAACCCGTTCGGCTAGAGAGCGGTGGGTAATATGAACTTTTAATTTTACAATATATATATATATATATATATATATATATATATATATATATATATATATATATATATATATATATAAGGGTGTATTTTAAACATTTAAAATACTAGGGTTGTTAAATTTAAAAATTTCAAAATTAAACTATTTAATTTAAATTTTAAATCTTAAAACCAAGGGTGTGTTTTGAAAACTTTTCAAAAATACCAGGTTAATTTTTTTTAACAATTAAATTAACAAATTAATTTTATCTTTATCAAAACCTTAACCCAATCATGAATTCATGATAAGGATACAAAATTACTAATTAAAATATCCCATTTTAAATATTTAAAACGAATTTAAGGTAATTATCCTAATCAATCCATGAAACAATTATCAAAACTGGAAATTCAGGATCTGACAGTGCAACTCGCCGAGTTGGGAAATGGACTCGTCGAGTTGATGTCAACTCGTCGAGTTCCAAGATGAACTCGTCGAGATCAATGAACAGAATGTCGATTCTGTTCCCTTCTCCTTTGAACAATTCACAATTGCATCATATTCAACAGAAAGCTAATCTTAGGCTCTGATACCATTGATGGGTGTTAAGCATAACAATAATTCCTAAGTGTGGATGCAACCTTAATGCTTTGGATCTAGGTTTTCTCTTATTGAACATGCAAACTTGAACACAAAAGGAGAAACCCTAGGAGAGGTATACTATTTTCGAAATTCATATAAAACTAAGGTTAGGTTACGTACCTTGATTGTTATATTGTAATAAAAATGAATCCCTTGTAGATCTTGAAGCTTGAGAACTTAGTGTCACAAGTATAACACCTCCAATGGCTCACAAACACGCAATGCAAGAGAATGATATGAGGGAGGAGGAAAGGATCCAAAATTTTTGTTTCTTTTTCTAAGAAAGAGTGGCCGAAAATCAAAGGGCTAGGGACTCTATTTATAGTGCACCAAGGATGCTATGGATAACCCTAATCTGAATAAAATATCATTATCTCAAATATGGTAATTATCCACCTCCTTTGATTATCCATATGTGATAAGATATTCTAGAAAATCTAGAATAATCTTATACATACATCAATTTTCGTCCAACACCTTCCCAAGAAGGTTATGGACCCTTTTGCTCAACTATTGAACGATTGCACTTTTAGTCCATGCACTTTCAATTAATTCCTTTAATCCCAAAATTAATTCCAAATTAATTTCTGATTAAATATTAATTAATAATATGATTATTAATTAATATATTATTTCCATAACATATTAATAAATCATTTATTCCAATTTATTAATCAAATCAATAAGTTCTTCCTCTTCCTCAATAATCATCTTGTCTAGTTGCACGTGTGAAGGCAACCCAAAAGGACCATGCCATTGTCAATTCAAGTACATACCAATTATAGTTATAGACTTAGACACCTAATCCAACACTAACAAGCTACTACACGAATGACTATCTAACCAAAATTAAACCAAGGATCAAAATTTCATTCCTACGACTTCTTGCGTTTCAACCTTGATCTCCTGCCGGACGGTGGACATCTGGGTTTGCACTCCCTCCGCTACCCATGTAGGTGTAACATCTAAAATTATCAGGTTTGATTTTGATCCCTTGAGTTTTGATTTTGTTTCAAATTAGGTCCCCGAATTCAAAATCTTGAAATTTTGGCATTGTTCATGTACTCGGGGCGTACATCCTTGTATGCTTAGCGTAGTGGGCTCCGTGTGAGTACGCTGTGTATACTCTAGTATGTTGGGCGTACGTGGCTCAGACCAAAACCCTTATAATTAGGGTTTGTGCACTATTTAAACCTCATTATGGCCCAAGACCCTCCCCTACCTTAGCCTCCGTCCCCTTTCTCGACCCTCTTAGAAAACGCTAGTGCATTTTGATCATTTAGAGCTTTTTGAATGATAGTGTGTGCTATTGGTTGTGAAGAAGGTTGTTCAAGAAGGAAGATTTGCCCTCAAGACTTTGGATTCAACATCTCCTCTTCATTTTGCACCACTAAAAGGTATAAAGCTCCAAACTTGGGTTGTGTTCCATTAAGTTCTAGTTTGAGGCTAGTTTCTTCGTTTTTGTCCCTAAAGTTTAGATCTTGGTGAGTACGAGCTACTCCTAAGCCTCCAATTTGTATTTTTAGACGTTTCTAGTCATCTTAGTTCATAAAGGTACAAGCTTGGTCCTTGTTTTGTCCCCATTCATGTGTTAAAATGTAGGTTTGGGTGAAATAAGCTAGGTTATAGAGTTTGAGCTCATTGTATCCACCCAAAGGCATAAAGTTTGCAACTTTATGGTCTTCATGGTCTTAATGGGTCCAGATATGAGTTTTAGTCGCTTGGTCTTAATGCCTTAAGACGTTTTGCATGGTTTGAAGGATGTCCACGTACATCGTGCGTACTTCCTATACGATGCACGTACTACCTCCCTAATCACGATTTCCCGCTTCGACCTGGTACGGTGCACGTAGCATTGTGTACGCCGAGCATACAGCCCAATTTTGCTTGAGGGGCGTTTTGAGCCCAAAATCGATGGGCTTGCTTATTGGGGTTGCACCATGGGCATTTTTCTGATGGGACACTTCGGCTAATGGACTCCTATTGGGACTTAGTTGATCCTTGGATTAGACCCAGGATTTTATTTGGCTTTAGGTCTAGTTTGGCCCATCACACTTTGGACATTGGGTGTGTGTTGTATGTCTTTGTCAGGATTTTTACCGAGTTTTTTTGGGACCTTATTGTTTAGTTAGCATGGAAATTTATCCAGCCTAATAGCCCGAGCATTTGTTTGGGATTTCAACAGTTGAGGTGAGTTTTCTCACCATGTTTATGGGTCGAAGACACCAATACCGGCCCATTTCTTATTACATGGAATGTTGTTGAATTTTGTGATAATTTTATGGAAGACCATGGAGGTAGCCCATGGCACTTGTGTGTAAGACCGAGATTTGGCCCTCGGCATCGCAAGGAAAGACCATGGGATAGCCCATAACACTCATATGTAAGACAGGGATTTGGCCCTCGACATTGTGTGAAAAAGACCTTGGGGTAGCCCATGACACTTATATGTTTTAAGTATGTGATATGGTTGGGAAACACACTAAGCTTTTGCTTACAGTTTATATTTGTGGTTTCAGGTACTTCCGGTACTAAAGGGAAGGGCCCGACTTGATGGCGCAACATTCACTCCTCACTATTTTTCCGCATCTTGATATCATACCATGATGATTTGACATTATTACTATGGTTGGTTTTGGAAAAATGTGATGATTGTAACTTTTGTATTTATTTAGAATGAAAAATTTTATTCTGTATTTAGGCTGTTACAAGTTGGTATCAAAGCCATGGTTTGAGGGATTCGGGCACACTTTCAGGTGTGTCAGAACTCAAACTGAGGAAATGATAATCATTTCAAAAGAAAAAGGAACTGGAATTTTTGAAAAAGATTCTTTTAAGAAAGAAGGGAGTGCAATGCATGCAATCATCCTAGCTCAAGTAAGTGTTTCCCAAGTTACCCATACTTATGTATTATGATTAGTATGCTTGATATGTGAACTACATGCTAGAATAGGGTTAAGGATATCTTCAGGAATCATATGATAGAACTGCAAGAGTTGTGTGATGCCTTATAGCTCGATAGAATTTGATGTTATGTACTACATGGAATTGATATCGGCTTAGTTATTTGCTGTGTATATGCTTTCAAAGTTGTATGTGCTTAGGATTGTATAGCCCTAGAATGATTGGTTTGGCCTCATTTCCTGTTCCTTGTTTGGTTGTGGATTTAGGGTAGAATCTTCATTCGACAGTCTATGCGATCCTATTTTGTGTACAACTTGCATGCATATGGCAACCAACAGTGTTGATTGAGGTTCTTGGTACTGCTAGTGGTAGAGGTTGAGGGTTTTCTAGAAGAGTCAATGATGTGTATGTTGTGTAGAATAGGTTGTTATGGTGGTAGTATGGTAACTTAGAGGAATTAGATTGGCCTTGAGGATGGTACATGTATATGTGGAAGGCAGTACTGGGCCCGTACTACTGGAAACATAGGACATGTACCTGAGACGATTGCATATCTGGAAAATCTAAAGAGGTTGTTGTTGAGGAATCCCGCTCAAATCTCTTTGATTGATTGCTTTTATGTTGTATTTTTAGTTTAAGGATGGTGATGACTACTCGCGGAGGTTCAGGTTCAGGTGCGGGCTCTAGTTCTGGTTCAGGTTCAGGTGCTGAACCGATTGACGAGAGGCTCCATGAGCTTATCGCCGCCGAGGTTACTCGTGACATCATTGACGCAACCTCGGTGATTTTCGGTACCGTCAAGGAGGGGATTTTGGAGATCGTGGAGGAGCGGCTCAAGTCATTTCGATCCGAGATTGTTGCGGGTCAGTTCGGGGCTCGAGCTCCCTCTTTCCGGGAGTTCAAGGCATGTGGAGTGTCTGAGTTCTATGGGGTTAAGGACCCCATTGCCAGCCGATGTTGGATCGCTGACATGGAGAATGCTCCGCGAATGAGCTTTTGCCCTGAGGGGGAAAAAGTAGGTTTCGTATCCTGCTTGTTAATGGACAGTGCGCGGGACTGGTGGGAGGAGGTTGCCCGAGCCATAAGGGACAAAAGGAGTGCTTGAGATGATATGGGAGGACTTTGTTCAGAGATTTCACAGGGATTTACACAAGATATAGAGGTGCAACAACTAGCGAGGGAGTTTCAGAGCCTTCGCCAGACTACAGAGACTGTGGCGGAGATCACCACCAACTTCAAGGAGACGGCATTGTTGGTTCCACAGTATGTTGCGGATGAGGAGATGAGGAAGACGAGATATCATGCTATGCTAAAGGATGACATTAGGGAGTTCGTGAGTTTCTCGGGGTGTAAGACGCTGATTGACATGATCGAGAAGACTCGCGAGCAGGAGATTGAGTTGGAGCTTCGGGAGAAGCGGAAGTCGGAGCAGGTTCAGGTAGTCATGGGTCCAGCCAAGAGGCCCAATACCTATGATACCCACACCAGAGGCCAGCAGGGTTGAGTTGCTGTGCCAAGTGCACAAGCCGTATAGGAGCTTGTCGAGCAGCAGGCTCAGTGTGTTACAGTTGTGGCTAGTCGGACCACATGAGCAGGGGTTTCCCCAAGAAGGGTCTGATTTGTTTCCATTTCAATCAGACCGGCCATAAAAAAGGTCGATTGCCCGAGATTGTCTGGAGGAGAAGTGGTGGCGCCCGCGCCAGCCACCTTGAGGATTATGAACGGCCGCTGGATGTTGTGAATGGTATGTGTTCTAGCCTTATCTTTTATTTTTTCCTTTATTTATGCTTATGTATATTATGATCTTGTATACCTTTTTGCTCAATGGTTTTTATGCTCGTGTCATGTTTGATTTGTGGGCTACCCGATCGTTCGTGTCTCTTGCACTCCGCAAGAAATTTCGAGACGCTTTAGGAACTTTGAGTTCCTCTCTAGAGGTGGAGATTGCGGATGACCGTACCATGAGTGCTTCGAGGGTCTTCCAAGGGTGTATCCTGAACATTTTCGGTGAGAGGTTTCCTATTGACTTGGTACCGATTCCCTTGAGGGGATCGAAGGTGATCATCTGGATGGATTGGTTGGGCCCCAATGGGCCCGTGATGGACTTTGAGTGGCAGTTGGTGAGAGTTCGAACCCCAAAGGGGGAGAGCTGGTTATTACCGGCGAGAGAGCTTCATATGGACCAACTCTCTTTTCAGCTGTGACGGCCAGGAGATTTTTGCAGCAGGGATGTTCTGGGTTTCTGGTTTATGTTTCAGATATACCGGTTCAGGCCACGTCAGAGTATAGAAGGGTACCCATTGTGCGGGATTTTCGTAATGTTTTTCCCAAGGAGTTGCCGGGAGTGCCTCCCGAGAGGCAGGTCTAGTTTTTGATTTATTTGATGCCTAGTTCGGCACCGATAGCCAAGGCACCATATCACCTAGCACCGCCTGAGATGCAGGAGTTGCTAGACAAGGGTTTATCCATCTGAGCAGTTCTCCATGGGGAGCACAGATCCTGTTTGTGAAAATGAAGGACGGGTCATATAGGATGTACGTCGACTATCGGAAGTTGAACCAGCTAACGGTGAAGAACCGTTACCCACTCCTAAGGATTGACGATCTTTTTGACCAGCTTCAGGGTGCATCTTGGTTTTCCAAGAATGATCTTCGGTCGGTTTACCATCAGATGAGAGTCAGGAATGAGGATGTTTAGAAGACGGCCTTTAGAACTTTTTATGGTCATTACGAGTTTGTGGTGATGCCCTTCGGGCTCACCAATTCCCCAACAGTGTTCATGGATATTATGAACCGGGTCTACAGGCCGATGTTGGATCGGTCGGTGATTGTATTCATTGATGCTATCCTGGTCTATTCCAAGACCAAGGAGGAGCACGAGCAGCATTTACGAGAGGTGTTGGAGAACTTTTGGAGGGAGAGGCTTTATGCCAAATTCTGCAAATGCGAGTTTTGGTTATGTGAGGTGCAGTTTTTGGGGCACATCATCAACCATGAGGGAATCGTGGTGGACTCGGCCAAGATCGAGGTTGTGATGCATTGGGAGATCCCGAGAAACGCATCAAAGATTCGAAGTTTCTTGGGTCTTGCAGGTTATTATCAGAGATTTATTTAGTATTTCTCCAATATTGCGTTGCCTCTGACCCGCCTGACCATGAAGAATGTGACATTCTGGTGGGGGTCTGATCAGCAATTGGCCTTCGAGACTCTGAGGCAGAGGTTGTGCGAGGCCCCAATTCTCATGCTTCCTGAGGGTTTGGATGATTTTGTGGTTTACTGCGACACCTCCATTTTCGGGTTTGGGAGTTGTTCTTATGTAGAGGGGTCACATTGTTGCTTAGGCTTCGAGGCGGAAGAAGCCTTATGAGGCGAATTACCCCACGTATGATTTGGGATTGGGGGTTCTGGTGTTTTCCCTCAAGATTTGGAGGCACTATCTGTATGGGGTCCGGTGTACTATTTATACCAATCCAAAGAGCTTGAAATATTTGATCGATCTGCCAAATTTGAATATGCAGAAGCGAAGGTGGTTGGATGTGGTGAAAGATTATGATTGTGATATCCTGTATCACCCCGGGAAGGCCAATGTGGTAGCCGATGCTTTGATTCGTAAGGCGGTATGCTCATCTATCTGACACATTTGTTTTAGGATGACTGTCACTTCGCCTTTGATGGATTTGATCAAGGGGGCTCAGGTGGAGGGATTGAAAAAGGAAAATTAGAAGATCGAACATATTAGAGGGAAAATTCCTTTGTTTATTTGAGACAGTCGGGGGTTGTTGACGCAGTGTGGTAGAGTTTGGGTTTCGGCGTCAAGTGGGGTGAGACAGACGATTTTAGAGAAGGCGCATAAATCTAAGTTTTCTATCCATCCAGAGGCTACGCAGATGTACCGAGATTTGATATTGAGTTACTGGTGACCCTGTATGAAGAGAGGAGTTTCTTGGTTTGTTGAGCGGTGCTTCACTTGTAGAAAGGTCAAGGCTGAGCAACAGAGACCTCATGAAAAGGTGCAACCGTTACCCATCACTATGTGGAAGTGGGAGGAGATCACTATGGATTTCATCAAAAAATTTCCCAGAACAACACGGGGTGTTGATTCTATCTGGGTCATCGTGGACAGGTTGACCAAGAGTGCACGTTTTATTCTGATTGCCGAGAGCATATCCGCAGAGAAGCTAGCTGATATTTATGTTCGGGAGGTGGTAGTTAGGCATGGGCTGCCCGTATCAGTGGTTTCGGGTCGAGATGATCGTTTCACCTCCAGAATTTGGAGGAAGTTTCATGAGGAGTTGGGAACTCATTTACATATCAGTACAACACACCACCTGTAGACCGATGACCAGAGTGAGAGAACGATTCAGACACTCGAGCATAAGCTTCAGGCCTGTGTCTTGTATTTCGGAGGGAGTTTGGATACTTACCTTCCTCTGGCCAAGTTCTCTTACAACAACAGTTACCATGCTAGTATTGACCGACCACCTTTTGAGTTGTTGTATGGAAGGGGGTGTAGGACCCCGATTTGTTGGAGTGAGGTTGGTCATCGGGTCAAGGGAAGCACCGAGGTGGTGCTTAAGACCACAGAGTTGATTCAGCAGGTGTGCGACAAGTTGCGGGTTGCCCAGAGTCGTCTAAAGAGTTATGCTGACTGATGTCGTTCGGACCTTGAGTTTCAGGTGGGAGACTTTGTGCTGCTGAAGGTGTCACCTTGGAAAGGTGTCATCTGGTTGCGGAAGCAGGGCGAGCTGGGTCCCTGATTTATTGGCCCCTTCAGGATTACTGCCCGTGTGGGTAGGGTTTCATACCGGCAGGATCTTCATGATAAGCTCAGTCAGATGCATAACATTTTCCACGTATCTCGGTTACGAAAATGTGTAGCCGATTATTCAACAGTTGTTTCGTTGGATGATATTCACGTGGATCAACGCCTGAATTATGTGGAGAAGCCGATTGCTAATCTCGACAGCAAGACTAAGTCTCTGCGTAATAAGGTGGTGAATCTGGTAAAGGTGCAATGGCAGCACCGAAAAGGCTCTGAATGGACGTGGGAGCCAGAAAGCGAGATTAGAGAGCACTACGCTGAATTGTTTGAGGCAATCGACTTCGAGGACGAAGTCTAGTTCAAGTAGGGGAGCGTTCTAACATCTAAAATTATTTGGTTTGCTTTTGAACCCTTGGGTTTTTATTTTGATGCAAATTAGCTCCCCGAAGTCAAAATCTTGAAATTTTGGCCATGTTCATGTACGCGGGGGGTACATCCTTATACGCTTAGCATAGTGGGCTCCGTGTGAGTACGCTAGGCGCATGTGGCTCAGACCAAAACCCTAATAATTAGGGTTTGTGCACTATTTATACTTCATTATGGCTCAAGACCCTCCCCTACCTCAACCTCCATCCCCTTTCTTTACCCTCTTAACAAACCCTAGTGCATTTTGATCTTTTTGGAGCTTTTTGAGTGATAGTGTGTGCTTTTGGTTGTAAAGAAGGTTGTTCAAGAAGGAAGCTTTGACCTCAAAACTTTGGATCCAGCATCTCCTCTTCCTTTACCACTAGAAGGTATAAAGCTCCAAACTTGGCTTGTGTTCCATTATGTTCTAGTTTGAGGCTAGTTTCATCCTTTTTGTCCCTAAAGTTTAGATCTTGGTGAGTATGAGCTACTCCTAAGCCTCCATGTAACGTCCCATTTTTACAACCAACAATTTTTATTTTTATTAAGATAAAACTTCCCAATTTATTAATCCATTAATTAAGAAAACCTTTTATACCAAATTACATTTATTAAAAATCAGATTATTGTAGAAACGCAAAATCTTCAATGTTGTTGATGAGTGTGTACAATCCCGCCTTCACCTTCTAGTAATAACCGATGATACCTGAAACCACAAACAACTGGGTAAGCATAAATCATAGTGATTTTCCCCCAGAATAACACCATATAAACAGATTACATATACAATCAACATGTCGAGTCAGTCAACCATCGGGTTGGAATACCCCAAGCCTAGTCAACCTCTGGGTCCAGTCATCCTCAAGATGGAATACCCCATGTTAGAATGCCAACATACAACAGGTCCAATCATCCATCAGGCAGTAATACCTTGGGTTCGTTGGCCTACTGCCTCAATACTACCGCTCTTCCCGAGCCTCCGTGCCAACGGCTTATAGCCTACCCACATAGGGTATCTTGGCCTACCGCACAAAGCAGGATTGCCTCAACCCAATCAAACACAATATGTCAACATATAAACAATCCGGATCAAGTAGGCACATAATACAGGAAAAAAACAATCATACAGCTCACTACCGCCAACTAATCCTCTCACAGCATACAATCCTACTACTAGCAAACCTCCATAGAATGCAGAACCATAAGTAACCAGATGTGAGATAGCCACTCGAATACATGATCCTACTCAATAGCCACAACCAAACAAGGAACATGCAAGATAGCCTAGACCAAGAGTTCTCAGGCTATCCTACATGACCACTGACAGTCCCTAAGGCACTCCATAGATGATACCCAGCAAGCACAGATAAAATACAGTTCTAAGTTTCACTACAACATAGCAGCATACTCAATACCAGAGCACAGATCTAAGAGATAACTACAACATAGCAGCATGCTCAATACCAGAACACCGATCTAACAGATCACTACAGCATAACATCATACTAGATGTTAACAATAAAAGGAATGCATGGCCGTATATACTCAAAGGTGAGATAGTCACCCGGACAGGTGATCCTACTCTAGAACCACAACCAAACAAGAAACGGGTAAGAGAGCTTAGATCAAGGGTGCTCAGTCTATCGTACATGACTATATACAGTCCCTGTGACATCCCTCTACTAGCATATAACCAAAACTAGTGGGTCGACATTGGTGCCTTCGACCCACGGGTACAGTGAGGCGAAACTCACCTCGATACGCACGTAGATAACCACTGTAGCAACGAAAAACTCTACCATCTTCAATTCATTTCCAAACACCTACAGGAAGATACTTGAGTCGATATACGAACACAGGTCATAGTCAAATACAACGGAGACCACCTCACATGAAATGACGATTAGGGTTAAGTAATAACACTTAACCCATTAAGGACTTAATCACCTAAGGGTAGGACTGATTAAGGTTTGACTTAGTCATTCTTGGGTGAAATAATAATCTAATCAATGGCCCAAATACGCGCCTGATCATTGTCAAAAATAGAGCTCCCCGATTCTAGGGTTTTTCACATAAAATGATAACGAGGGTTAGTGTTCCACACTTAACCCCTTAAGGACTTAATCCATTAAATCCAATATTCCATTAAGTTAATTGTGGAGAATTATTAAGTATTATTTTAAGTTTAATTAATATCTTTAACGCGGGTCCCGACGAACTCCAAGACTAGGGTTTCTTGACATTAGGGTTTTCTAAACCCTAATTAGGGTTTCCAACACCTAAGTTAGATAATTAATTAATTAAATAAATATATGTGTTTTTATAAATCGGGCACCACCCACTGCTACCTCGGGAAGTGGTGGTCGGCGGCAGTTCATGGCGGCAGGAGGTGGAAACCACCATTGTTATGGTGGGAGTTATAACTTTTTAGGTCTAAACACACATATAAGCACACAGCCACCCAAGGTGGCGACAGAACGGCGACATGAGGTGGCAGCTACCATCTCACGGCGGTGGTGGTGGCGGGGGAGGGGGAGTTCCTTCATTTTCGGCCAAGGGTTGCTCATGCAATATCACGCCATAATACACACACATTTTTACACCATAAAGCACACATAGCCACCTCCCACGGTGGCAGGTGGCGGCAAAAGATGGCAGCAAGCGGCATCCACCATGGTTGGCGGCCAAGGTGGTTCTAATCAATTATCCGGCCAACCAAGACACACACACACACGCCACTCATGCAGAATACGAACTCATGAGCCTCCTTCCGGGTGACAAACGACGACCGAAGCAGCGGATGGGAGGGTCGTACGAGCGGCGGCGGCGGCTAGCTGCTGTGGGATAGAAAGAAGGCGAAGGGGCAGCCGGAGCAGCACCGACAACTTCCATGTGCGGCTGTGGATGGCGACAGAAAAGAAGAAGAAGAAGAAAGGTGGAGTAATGGTGGCAGCGGACACACTCAAGACCGTTAACTCGTTCTCACCGGAAGGCATAGCAGCTGTGACGTTCGCCGGTTGCAGCAACGATGAAGATGGCGACGGCTCCTGGAGGTCGGAGGGATAAGGGTGGCGGTTGGGATGCGATTTTAGGGTTAGGGTTTTGAGGTGTATCGGGTGCATAATGAGATGAAGGGAAGGGAAAGGGTGACGGGTTTAATCCACCGTCCCCTCTAATTTAAACTTTTGACCAATTAAACAACTTCAATCCCTCCTTCCCATTCTTTTTCAAACTAAGCCCTTATTTTACTCTTTAGCACGTGCTTTCAAAAAAACTATTCAATACAAGTCCATATGATACCGTTTAACCCTCAACATCGAGAAAATATAATTTTTAACTCCTAGGGCTAACACTAATACTTTATCACGGAGTTTGGGCTAAAATAAAATAAAATATAAAATACCTCTCGGGGTTTTAGGGCTTATTATTTATTTATTAACATATTTTATTTTATTTTATTTTATTTATTTTAAATGAAATGTTACAATTCTCCCACACTTAAATTAGATTTCATCCTCGAAATCAGCTCTGGTTTCTACTTCAAGATGCACTCCCCCACAACAACAAAGACGAAAGAATATTCGCAGAATCACTCGGTCTCTGAGCTTCTCGGCCAAATGCCGACGCTCTAATACCGCCCAAAAGGGCACCACCACAATGAAAACTAACGGATCCCATGTTGAACTGAACCACACTCTTACTTTGCTCCGACAGTCCATCTGAGCTATCCACTATCAACACTAGAGCTTACCCCCGATCAAACGATAACAGACAAGCAACCCTCAACCTGAGCTCCTAACACCTTAGGGCCTAAGCACAAGCACGCCCTATAGATGCTATCACAACTAAGACAATTATGAATCGAAGGGAAGGTCCAACAACTGACGGTGATCTCTTCGGGAAACCCAAAGATTTATAAATTACGCCAAAATTTGGAAATTAGAGAAATCCGAAAGTGAACCGAATCATGGCTAAGAGTCTTCCTGCTGCGAGGTTCTACTCTACCCCACTTGAAATATGCTAGAAACTGATAACTTTGTAGTCCTTCGATATCCAGACTAACTTGGGCTCCACCACTTGATCCTAACTACCGATATCCACATGCATATGAGAATCTGAACCCACACAACATTCATACATACCTTGCACGGAACATCTCCTGGGCCAGTCTATCCCTCTCTACCAGGGGAACATATCTTGCACGTAACATCTCCGAGAACTGTTCCCAAGCCATCGCGGCCCTCTGTACAGGAGTATAAGAACTAGTCACCAATCTCCACTAATCCCTTGCCCCTAAACTGATAAGGTTCAGGGCGCACTTGACCTTCTGGTCGTCTGGACAAGAACATGTGAAGAAACAACCCTCCACGTCAGACAGCCATCTCATCGCTGCAATCGTGTCTGAGACCCCATCAAACTCTGGGGGGTTCATACGATCGAGTCCCAATACTAGAAATCTCTCTCTCTGCTCGAGCCCTAATGGCAACAACAACCGCGGTGACTACAGCAACAACAACAACCTTAGAAAGTGTAGCATATCGGTCATCAAATTACTCCATCATAGCGGCCTTGAGAGATTCGACCAGCTCTGGTATCTGCCCCCGGATAAAAGAAACAACTTCCTCCCAAACAATCTCCCTGACATGGTCCTCAGTCAATGTTGGCCCATCCTGGATATCTGCTCCTGCTCCTGATCCCGACCCAACCTCAAATTGTTTCATAATCACCATACTAAAAATGAACCAGGGAGAGATCAAACAAAACACATATAACACTAGGGGAACCAATTCCCAATAAAACCCTGGGGTTTGTGACTTCCCTGATATGAGTACAGGTCATGTGCTTCCAGTAGTACGGGCCCATACTACCTTCTACACCTACCTGTATTTTTCTCAGAAGATCATCACAACAACCCTAACCATACCCGCAAAAATACACATACACTCAATCCTCTCATCCTAGAGGAAGGCTAGACATTACACAACTGGTCGGCAAAAACCCCACACAACTCGTCCATGAAACTTCCACTAACCCTGCAACACTTGTGTATGCTAGTCATACATAACATTGGACCCTATAGACAGTCGAATACCTGATTCTACCCTAAGCCCTTCATCAAACAAGAACAGGAAATAAGGCTAAACCAAACATTCTTAGGCTATAGAATCTGAGTCATGTACAACAATGATACATACACTAAGCAACTTCAGTAATGATGTCAATTTCATAGAAGAAGAACCCTAGGCTATCAGGCATCATATAATCAGGCAATTCTATCATGCAATTCCTAAAGATCCCTAACCCATCACTAGCATGCTTTTCTAACACAACATGTATCCGCAAGATCAAAACTCAACAAATATAACAAGTATGGGTATTTTGGGAACCACTCTCCTGTTCGGGATCTGGCTGACTGTACACACCACATCTTCCTAAAAATTCAAAGTTAAGTTACGGTCCACGTTCCCGATCCCAAGCCAACAATCAAACAAGAACATGACAAGAGACCGAGCCCATGCCCTTAACCCAACTCTCTTATTATAATTTCTTTTTCAAAAACATTTTGCAAAACCTCTCGGATCCAAGTTTGAGATTGGATTCACACAAGTGTTCCTCCAATTTACTCAAACCAGGGCTCTGATACCAACTTCTAACGTCCCATTTTCACAACCAAAAATTTTAGTTTTTTTTAAGATAAAACTTCCCAATTTATTAATCCATTAATTAAGAAAACCATTCATTCCAAATTACAATTATTAAAAATCAGAGTATTGTAGAAATGCGGAATCTTCAATGTTGTTGATGAGTGTGTACAGTCACGCCTTCGCCTTCTAGCAATAACCGATGATACCTAAAACCACAAACAATTGGGTAAGCATAAAGCTTAGTGATTTTCCCCCAAAATACCACCATATAAACAGATCACACATACAATCAAACATGTCGGGTCCAGTCAACCATCGGGTTGGAATACCCCATGCCGAATCAACCTCCGGGTCCAGTCATCCTCAGGATGGAATAACCTAGGTTGGAATGCCAACATACAACAGGTCCAATCAGCCATCAGGCTAGAATACCCAGGGTTTGTTGGACTACCGCCTCAACCCTACCACTCTTCTCGAGCCTTCGTGCCTACGGCTTACAGTCAGCCCGCACCAGGTATCTTGGCCTACTGCATGAAGCAGGACCGCCTCAACCCAAGCAAGCACAATATGTTGACATATAAACAATCAGGATCAAGTAGGCACATAATACTGGTAAAAAGCAATCATACATCTCACTACCACCTACTAGTCCTCTCACAACATACAGTCCTACTACCAAATAATCTCCATAGAATGCATAACTATAAGTAAACAGAGGTGAGATAGCCACTCGAACAGATGATCCTACTCTAAACCCACAACCAAACAAGGAACAAGCAAGAGAGCCTAGACCAAGAGTTCTCAGGCTATCCTACATGACCACAGACAGTCCTTAAGGCACCCCATAGATGATACCCAACAAGAACATATAACATACAGTTATACAAATCACTACAAGATAGCAGCATACTCAATACCAGAACACAGATCTAACAGATCACTACAACATAGCAACATACTTAATACCATAACATAGATCTAACAGATCACTACAGCATAGCAGCATACTAGGTGTCAACAATCCATGGAATGCATGGTCGTATATACTCAAAGGTGAGATAGTCACCCGGACAGGTGATCCTACTCTAGAACCACAACCAAATAAGGAACAGGTAAGAGAGCTTAGATCAAGAGTCATCAGTCTATCCTACATGACTATATACAGACCCTATGGCATCCCTGTACTAGCATATAACCAAAACTAGTTGGCCGACATTGGTGCCTTCGACCCACGGGTACAGTGACGCGAAACTCACCTCGATAAGCACGTAGATAACCACTGTAACAACGAAGAACTCTACCAGTGTCAATTCATTTCCAAACACCTACAAAAAGATACTTGAGTCAATACCAGATCATAGGTCATAGTCACATACAACAGAGACCACCTCACATGAAATGAGGATTAGGGTTAATAATAACACTTAACCCATTAAGGACTTAATCACCTAAGGGTAGGACTGATTAAGGTTTGACTTAGTCATTCTTGGGTGAAATAATAATCCATTCAATGGCCCAAATACGCGCCTGGTCATTATCCAAAATAGAGTTCCCCGATTCTAGGGTTTTTCACATAAAATGATAACTAGGGTTAGTGTTCCACACTTAAACCCTTAAGGAGTTAATCGATTAAGTCCAATATTTCACTAAGTTAATTGTGGAAAATTATTAAGTATTATTTTAAGTTTAATGAATAGCTTTAGTTTGGGTCCCGACCAACTCCAAGACTAGGGTTTCTAAACCCTAATTAGGGTTTGCAACACCTAAGTTAGATAATTAGTTAATTAAATATATATATATATATATATATATATATATATATATATATATATATATATGTTTTTATAAATCGGGCACCACCCACTACCACCTCGGACAGTGGTCGTCGGTTGCGGTTCATGGTGGCAGGAGGCGGAAACCACCATTGTTATGGCGGGAGTTATAAGTTTTACGTCCAAACACACACATAAGCACACATCCACCTAATGTGGCGGCATAACGGCGACATGAGGTGGCAGCCACCACCTCACGGTGGTGGTGGTGGTGGGGGTTTCCTTTATTTTTCGACCAAGGGTTGCTCATACAACATCATGCCATAATACACACTCATTTTTACATCATAAAACACACACACAACCACCTCCCATGGTGGATGGTGGCGGCAAGAGATGGCAGCAAGCGGTAACCACCATGGTTGGCGGCCATGGTGGTTCTTTTCGATTATCCGGCCAACCAAGACACGTACACACACACACGCACCACTCACGCGAAATACGAACTCAGCAGCCTCCTTTGGTTTGACAAACGACGACCGTAGCACCGGATGGGAGGATAGCACGAGCGGCAGCGGCGGCTAGCTGTTGCGGGACAGAAAGAAGGCGAAGGGGTAGCCGGAGCAGCATCGGCAACTGTCGTGTGAGGCTGTGGATGGCGACAGAAAAGAAGAAGAAAAAGAAGAAGAAGAAGAAGAAGAAGAAGAAGAAGAAGAAGAAGAAGAAGAAAAAAGGTGGAGGAATGGTTGCAACGGATACACTCACGACCGCCAACTCATTCTCTCCGGAAGGGATAGCAGCTGCGACGCTCGGCGGTTGCAGCAATGATGGGGATGGCGGCGGCGGCTGCTGGAGGCCGGAGGGATAAGGGTGGTGGTTGGGATGCGATTTTAGGGTTAGGTTTTTGAAGTGTATCGGGTGCAAAATGAGATGAAGGGAAGGGAAAGGGTGACGGGTTTAATCCACCGTCCCCTCTAATTCAAACTTTTGACGAATTAAACAAACTGAGTCCTTCCTTCCCATTCTTTTTCATACTAAGCCCTTATTTTACTCTTTAGCCCCTGCTTTCAAAAAAATTATTCAATACAAGTCCATATAATACCTTTTAACCCTTAACATCCAGAAAATATAACTTTTAACTCCTATGGCTAACACTGATACTTTATCACAGAGTTAGGGCTAAAATAAAATAAAATATAAAATACATCTCGGGGTTTTATGGCTTATTATTTATTTATTCACATATTTTATTTTATATTTTATTTTATTTATATTATTTATTACATTACACTCCAAGTTGTATTTTCAGATGTTCCTAGTCATCTTAGTTCGTAAAGGTGCAACCTTGGTCCTTGTTTAGTCCCCATTCATATGTTAGAATGTAGGATGAGTGAAATAAGCTAGGTTTTAGAGTTTGAGCTCCATGTATCCACCCAAAGGCATAAAGTTTAAGGCTTAATGGGTCCAGATGTGAGTTTTAGTCGCTTGGTCTTAATGCTTTAAGATGTTTTGCATCGTTTGCATGGGGGCCACATATTTTTTGTGTACTTCCTGTACGCCGCACGTACTACCTCTATAATTGTGATTTCCTGCTTTGGCCTGGTACACTGCGCGTACCATTGTGTACGCCGAGCGTACGGCCCAGTTTATCTTGATGGATGTTTTGGGCCCAAAATCGATGGCTTGCTTGTTGGTGTTAGGCCTTGGACGTTTTTCTGATGGCCCACTTCAGCTGATGGACTCCTATTGGGCCTTAGTTGATCCTTGGATTTGACCTAGGATTTTATTGGGCTTGAGGTCTAGTTTGGCCCATCTCACTTTGGACATTGGTTTTTTGTTGTAAGTCTTATTCTGGATTTTGGCCCATTTGTTTTGGGACCTTATTGCTTAGTTAGCATGGAAATTTATCTAGCCTAGCAGCCCAAGCGTTTGCCTGGGATTTCAGCAGTTGAGGTGAGTTTTCTCACAATGTTTATGGGTCGAAGGCACCAATGCCGGTTCATTTCTTATTACATTGAATGTTGTTGACTTTTGTGATAATTGTATGGAAGACTATGTGGGTAGCCCATGGCACTTGTGTGTAAGACCGAGATTTTTCCCTCCGCATTGCAAGGAAAGACCATAGGGGTAGGCCATGACACTCATATCTAAGACCGCGATTTGGCCCTCGGCATTGCGTGAAAAAGAGCATGGGGGTAGCCCATGTCACTTATATGTTTTAATTATGTGATATGATTAGGACATTCACTAAGCTTTTGCTTACAGTTTATATTTATGGTTTCAGGTACTTCCGGTACTAAAGGGAAGGGCCCGACTTGATGGCGCAACATTCACTCCTCACTATTTTTCCGCATTTTGATATTATACTCTGATGATTTGACATTATTACTATTGGTTGGTTTTAGAACAATGTGATGATTGTAACTTTTGTGTTTATTTAAAATGAACATTTTTATTCTGGTTTTTGGGTTGTTACAGTAGGACAGTCGGGTTTGAGATGACACAGCTAGTGACAGTGGAAACACATCTGATCCTTCTTGCAGTCGCGAAAGACATGCCCCTCTCTCTCTCTCTCCACACTTATAGCATTTAAACTTGTGACAAGCAAACCCATGGTTTCCCCTACACTTCTCGCAGATATGATAGCCCCTTGATTACTAGTACCTGAGTTAGCAGCCTCAAACTCTAAATCCATCGCTGAAAGAGCCCTCGGTCTCTTTCCAAGTCGTGTCCTCACGTCCATATCTCCCCTAGTAGTCATCTCGGCAGTCCCTATTTCAGGCTGCAAGGCTGCAGTTCGCTCCTCGAGCTTGGCAATCAACTTTCCAGTCATCCGATCCACAATACCTGACAATTCTTCGTGCAATATCTGCGAAATCTTAGCAGAAATCATCTCCCATATCTTATTAATAGTCCAGCCCGACCTGTCATGGCAATCATCTCTAGATCTCGGACTAGATCTCCTGGTGAACTCCATACTGAAAATGAACCAAAAGAATCAGAAATACCCCCATACACATTGCTACAACCACATAACAAGATTATCCCTTAAGGTTGTAACTTCCTTGTTACGCATACGGGTCATGTGCTTTCAGTAGTACGGGCCCATACTACCTTCTACAGCTACCTGTATTTGTCTCAACGATCATTACAACCACCCAAAACTAATACAATAACGAAAAATACGCATACATCCCATCCTTACTCTCTCGAGAGTGGCTAAAATATTCCTTCTCAGGCCAACCGCTCCCACACATACTCATCCATAATGATACTCACAATACTTTCTAAAAGCACATCATGAGTACTACATACCCCCCAGGCTATACTAGGTTCCATACCTCACCCTGCCATCAATTGCCAAACGACCCCCATTGGTGCCAGTTAACTACTCCATGAATACAATCACATGCAACATAACTTAAATAATCTTAGATTAAAAGATTCAAACCTACCATGGTTGGACTCAGACAATATCTGCGCAGTAGTACCAAATCCTTTACCCTAAAATTATTTAACCCATGCAACATGAGACTTAATGTATTCAGTTAGTAGTTAGTTCACACTCGAAAGAGTCATACAACATTCAGCAAAAAAACCTTTACAGGAAATAAGGCATCATATATCAGGCAATTCGATCATGCAATTCCTAAAGATCCATATCCTACAACTAGCATGTTATTCTAGCATAACATAACATCAAATAACAGTATGGTATTTTGATGTCTACTTATTGTCTCCGACAGATCGTACACATCACATCCTTTCTTGATTATTTGCGAAAACAATTGAAAATCATTTTTTTAAAGCCTTTGTACTTCCTTAGTTTGAGACTGTATTCACATGGATGTTCCTCCAATTCTCTAAAAAAAGGCTTTGATACCAACTTGTAACATCCCAAAAATCACAACAAATTTAAACTTTTTAAAACGACCCTTTACTAATAAAAGTGTTTACAAAACCATTATTTCCAAAAATATTATTTAAAATTAGAGTCTCCCAAGATCAACAACATAAAAATCCAAGATGTGTAAGACCTACCTGAAACAATAAACTAAACCATAAGCCAAAGCTTAGTGAGTTCCCCCAAGTACCACCACATACATCATATCAAAAACCAACATGCATAACCAAGCCTTCGGCCTGACTGAACCGCCTCGCAGGGCTTACAGCCTATCTGGACCACTCCTGAGCCTTCAACATGACAGGACTGCCTTGCAGGGCCTACAGCCTATCTGGACCGCTCGTCGGACCTTCGGGCTGACTGGCCCGCCTCGTGGACCTACAGTCTATCCGGACAGCCCTGGGTATCTTGGCCTTCAGCACAAAGCAGGGCTGCCTTAACCCAACCACACATAACATGTCGACATATACATAACAGATAAACAAATAACCAGCCAATAGACAAACAAACAGGTCTACAGATCACTACTACATGCTAACATCCCATATACCAAGATACCGATCTAACATATCACTACAGCATTACAACATCCTATAAACTAGGATACGTATATAACAGATCACTACAGCATAACAACATCCTATATACCAGGATACAAATCTAACAGATCACTACAGTATAGCACTATACGGTAGACCAGGATATCAATCCAAAGGGCCGACCTTGGTGCCTTCGACCCGTAAGTACAGTGAGGAAAACTCACATCTCAATCTGAACATGTAACATCCCAAAAGTATTAACATAGAATTTCCACTTTTAGATTAATAAATCGTTAACACATAACATTTCCACAAAACCAAGGTAATCAAGATTCATTAAAACATCATCAATCAGAGTAAATCACTGAAAGCGGAAACATGTTGGTATGTGCTTTGCAATCATCCCGAGCTCTTACATTTTGAAAACTGAAGTACCTGAAACATAAACTGGAACCCGTAAGCACAAATATTAGTGAGTTCCCCAAGATACCACATACCATACATACATAAAACACATATTGGGCCCCCGCGCTCCATTGGGCCTCGCCCGATCTCGAGTCCTGCTCGCTGTGGACCCAGCCCGACATTGAGCCCCACTCAGATTATAGATCTGTCAATTACCAGGCCTCGCTTGACACTGGGCCCTGCCCGCCACACACATAATCATATGACCATATAAACATATAAACATAACCTTACTAACACATGCAATAATCACAAAGTCTATAGCATACCATACAGTCATCGAGTCACGCCCGGTAAGCATAAAAACTGATACTTATAACTAGCATTAAACATACTTATCAGGCCCCGCCTGGCATCGGGCCCTGCCCGATAAACATTCCATCATACAATACATACACGAGTATCGCACACATCTAGCATCCTAACATATAACCCATGGGTCGGCATTGGTGCCTTTGATCCACAAAACCTAGTGAGGAGACTCCCCTCGTACTTCTGAATCACACAGATGATCCCTGGCTGCTGGCTAATAGATCCCCGAACTGTCAATATCAAAACAACACTCAATTAACAATTGGGGTCCACTCCAAAACCATAAATCCATACTTGGGGTAAAATTACCATTTCCTCCTAACCTAGCTTGTTCCAAGACTAAGGCCCAAACTCACAACCAGCAAGGCCCAAAACCAAATAACCAACCAAGGCCCAAATATGGCCCAATTTTCCAAATTGGGCCCGAACCACTTACATGGGCCTTACCCTAAGGCGCAACAAATTTCCCAGTTTAAAACACTTATACTTAGTTGGCCCACTAAGAACTCAAACAACCAAGCCTAAAAAGGAAGCCCAACACGAATCCCAAAAGCCAAAACCCTCCTGACTGAGTATGCGGGGCGTACACAGTTGTACGCTAAGCGTAGATGCAATCTGGCTTGTACACTACGCGTACGGACTTGTACGCCCAACATACTCCTTCATTAAGCCATTTTCGATATTACGCTCTTAATACTTAAGTCTAGAAGTCCAAACCATATATGTAAGTCATAAACAACATCTAGAACCATAAAGTCACTGACTTGGTGACTTTGCATGACCCAAACGAACCAAATCTCAAAATATAACCCTCTACTTCCATTAAATGAGCTCAAACTCAAGCATGGGGGATTCTAATTCTTAAAGGTGCCAACATTATGAATCTAGGACCATAGAAACACCAAGAGTGGAAACTCTTAGCTCCAGGAATGGTAGTAACCACTAAATCTAATCCATGGGACCAAAAAGGGTCCAAAACTCATACAACATAGGTCTAAGCTAACAATGAACAAGGTCAAAGCTTTTTACCTCAAACAAGCTGGAAATGAAGCACATACTCAAGATCCACAAGCTCCTCTTTGATCCACAACCTTGCACATACTCATACAACCAAAATGCACACCGTGAGTTCAAAATCGCAACCATGGAGACTTAGAGACGGTTTCTAGGTTCTGGGGACTTGGAGGCTGGTAAAGAGGCCAGCCCTAAGGACTAAATGTGTTTATATAGGGTCCAATACCAAATATTAGGGTTTTTTAACTCCCTCGTATGCCCAGCGTACAAGTCTTCACATTCCCGACCAGTCCTCGCACTACGCTCAGCGTAATCCAAATTACGCCTCGCGTACCCTCCTCCATAGCAGTACACCCCGCATACTCCCTAGGTACACCTCGCATACTAGGGTTTCCCCTCAAACCCTACACATTCCAAAGGCCATAACTTCTTCAATATACATCTAATTTTGACGATCCATATATCGATGAAAAGGTAATGAGAAGCTCTATGGTTTAATCAACTTGTACCTGCCTTACTATATTCCGAACAAACATCCATTTTCCATAGAAGCCCGAACTGAAAAACTACCGGAATACCCTTTAACTCCAAACACAAACCGAATACTTGGATCATCCAATATACATCATCCACCTCCAAATGAGCCCAAAACTAACTTCAAGGATCATAAGCCTGCTAATACCTAATCCTTGATCACCACCCCGAAATGGAAATGTTCTGAAGCAGGGCGTTACAACTCTCCCCCACTTAAATTAGATTTTGTCCTCCAAATCATTCCTTACCAACCCCGGAAATCCAAACAACCTGAGCAACACGACCACAACCCCAAGCATACCATCGTTTTCCCAAGGCAACCGGAACCAACCCTCGTAGGGCACTCCAACCTGCAAATTAAGGAATCCTTTTACCACCTGAAAATAATCCCTTGCAAACAAACCACGTCTACTCAAATTGAGACCTGAAGTCTCGAGATGGTCTGACTCCCTGACAGACCGCCCATACAGAACTGTGACATCCCCATTTTCACGGCCAGAAAAGACTGATTTTTTTATGCTTTATAAAAATCAAAGTATCTCTTTTAATAAAAATTTTGCGGAATTTGTTCCTAGAAAAACATGATAAATACATTAGCAAAGCATTTCCAAAGAAATGTATTTTTATTCATTTTAAAACATTTGGGATGTCATCGTCAATACAGAAACATAAGCATAAACAGAACTTACATTCATTTACACTAGTGATCTACATCTCTTTTAAACCTCTCAGTGTAAAGTAGCTTCATATCGACACATGTGAAACAAATAATCTTGAGTAGGTCGGGTTGGGAAACCTTGTGAGTACATAGGGTTTTCAACCCACAATAATATAATTATTATGTTTAAACATCAAACAATCAACCCAATTACCCATCCCCATTATCTTCTTTACTCTTAAGGATCTACCCTAATAATTAGCTATTTCTCGTTCATTTATCCCTAAGGATTATCCTAAGGAATAATTACGAAGTCCGTCGTTGTCAATGACACAACTGTCAAGCACAGCTGCTAATATTATCATTTAGGCGCAGCTGCCAGAATTATGACATTCTCTATTTAGGCGCAGCTGCCGATATTGTCCTCTAGGCGCAGTTGCCAGGGTTTAGGCACTAAGTCTGCGTAGTCGCCAGGGTTTATCTCGTTTATTGACAGCATCTTTTTCGAGAGTTCACTCGCAATACATGTCAATGGGTTTTTTTAGAGTACACCGGTGAACACATCGTTCACAACACCTACAGGTTGCGAGTCTGCTAGTGTTCCATTGGACTGTCTAGAATAGTCCGTGGTTGTCATCCATACTCTGCTAGATGACGAGGCCAATGCTTGGGTAAAAGGCTTCTCTCATTGTTCACCTCTCACCCTTATCTCATGGTCTATATCACCTCTCATCTCATCATCCAAATCATATTTCATCTACCCATGTTTTACCAAACATATTTTGTAGATATAAAATACATATACAGTTTAAATAATTTAAAATATTTATAAAATCGTTCATCCATCATAGATAGAAAGTATAAAGATAATATGCACACATAGCACGTAATTTATATAAAATACTTCATATCTATGTGTAAGATGAAAGTAACTATGCACTCGCTTGTCAAAGTGATGACTCCAAATTCAGGCAGCGCTACGCTTCTAGCGATTCTATTTTCCTTCGACGAAACCTAACATTATTATTGCTAAGTTTTAGTCTAATCTTTATTGCGACTAATTATTAGTCTAGATTCATCATTAAATCAAAGTCTACTTTCATGATCTATCAAGTAAGGAACAACCAGGTAGGGTCCGTTTGGTATACGAAGTATACTGTTTGGAAATCTCACTTTAAACACCTCACTAAATTCACAGCCTAGACATCATCCCCGTAAGTACATCAATCAGTATAACGACTTGGAATCACTGATAAATCTTGTTTATAGGTTCATAATAACGATAATGAACTTAAACATAAGTTATACTTAAAGTAGGGTAAGCATAACTCACTTACCGAGGGTTTGGCTAGGAGCCAGGATCTGCAGGGGAAAAACTTCTGAGCCGAAATCTATTCTTCTCGGAGCCTTCCGGCGCTCTGGGACTCGCCTCTAGCACTTAGAAGTTGCTAGGGAAGGGGGGAGAGGGTTTGGGGGTAATGGGAGAGAAAATGTATGAAAGGTGTGAGTTTTGGGGGTGATTTACGCCTCTATTTATAGGCTGTCTGGGCCTTCTCACGTCGTGAAACAAGGTGCTCACGTCGTGAGCTTTGCGTAGGCTCCAAGGTGAAGTCTGGTGCTGACACATGGCGCCAGACGCATGTAAAACAACCAATATTTAAAAATTCATAACTTTTGCATACAAACTTCGTTTTCGACGTTCTTTATATCCACGCGTAGGTAAAAACAAGATCTACAACTTTCCTTTTGACTTCGTTGGCTAATTCTCGACCGATTTTAAATTTAACAGTATGAGAAGATTATATTGTTAAATGACTGCGTAAAATTCATAACTTCTACATACGGACTCCGTTTTCGTCTGTCTTTTTACCGTTGAGTCCCTATTAATGAGATCTTCAATTCTCGTTTAGGCCGCTTTGGCCAAAAATCGCTCGATCTAAAATTCGAATTTCGGGTTGTGCACTGCTAGGCCAAATCTTAAAAAATCATAACGTCCTCATACGAAGTCAGATTTGGACGTTCTTTTTATGCACGCTCTCGGTTTAAAGTATACTACGACTTTTGTTTAGATTGCTAAGGCTAAAAAGTCCTCTATCGTAAATTCACTATTTATGTCACACAGCGCCGTGTCGGTTTTGTCGCGAAACTTGGACGCGCCATAACTTCTTCGTTATAACTCGGATTTCGGGGTTCTTTATATGTACGGAACCCTTGTGACATATTCTAAAACTTGGTTAAGTTATTCATTCTAAATAATCTTCCATCAAAAACTCATTTTTGATGCTCATTGTCTCCAATTTGACTAGCCCGAGTCTGCGGGCGTTACATGAACCATTGCTAAATCCATTCCACTTATCTCCCATCTGACTACTCAACTTCTGATAACTCAAGGTTCCCACTAGAAGACAGAACATACACCAAATATCCTTGTAGAACACTTATACTTAAAAGAAGGCTAAGATAATCCTTCGAGTAGGAGATTTATCCCTGCAACGGTTAGACTCAGACAAGAGCTGTGCAACAGGGTCATATCATTTACTCTGAGATTATCTAATCCCAACTGCAAGTGACCTAATGTTTCCTACGAATAACAAGCTACTCCACACACAAGTTCCAAATCAATAAGACTTCCCTGACTTATATATATGCCCTTAACCAATAAAACCAATCCAAGACACAATCATGAGAGCTTGATCTATCATCAAAATTGAATCCATTCATTACCGTTGAACCCTTCGACTGATGCGCTCGGCATATAGATACCCCAATCCTCACCCCACTGAAAAGAAATTTTGCATAAAACACTCACGATTCCCAACTCGATGTCTCAACCAAAACCAACCCGATGCTTAACTCATAACCCAAGATCTACTGATCTGCAATTGCATTTCACCCAAAACCTTCCGGTTCACGACAACCCTTACTAGACCAAGATATAAAGATTCCCAACTATCGTTGAGACTACGAGTCTCGCACCTGGTCTCACCACCAGGTTTCCAAATCACGAGGCTACCCATCCTATAAACCCCTCTGCATCACAAACTGACTACCCACTTAATCCTGTAACTCAAGATCCCAAAACCTTGACCCAAAGGTCTCTACCAGTCCCACTTGTATTGACATAATCACACGGGCCTCGCCCATGGGTCCCACCCAAGTAAATCACGGGGCAGCCTTGCCCACGAGTCCCACCCACCTAGAGCTACAAAAGCCCGACTACATCTTAGACCCCAATGGTCATCAACCCAAAACAAAGGAACACTTCATGACAATCTTGTTCGGTGTGCCCAAGGCATGAACTGGTTTCCCTTTTACACTCATGACCACTTCCAATCAGTGTCTACTTCAAACTGGTGAATGCTAAGATCCCATCATAGTCTTCCAACACTTCAACCCAACCATGGTTACCACCCATGTCCTAACCACACCCCACTCACCATGAGCCGAAACCTACATCCAATCAGGTGTTCAGGTCAGCCTAGACTCAACCACAAGCCTTCTATGCATAATACAGACGACGCCGAATAGCAGTTGGAAGTTTCCTAAACTCCCACTTACATAACCTCAATATAAACGACCACTTGAGCCGTCTCTCCTCCTGGCCAGGATGTAAAATTTTGCCTAGTTCACACCCTTCCTGACTTCCGAAAAACCTGATCAATTCTCCCCCTCCCCCCCTTGGATTCGACGAAGCTTTCTACTTCCTTAAATTCGATTGATTCCCAACCCATCTACCTTATGTAGCATAAATCGCCTATGATCTACGCTTATTAACACTAACACTCCATTGTTAGCCAAATTTAATGATCGCCCAATTCCTAAAATCCTGAACAATACTCATGAAACCTTACCTAATCTGATAACCCAAATCACTTCCCATGATACCATACCAAATCCTTAAGTTCTTATACGGGTGACTAAAACCACAATCATTGCCATGTACTGACGAATCTGTTGGATTAAGGTGTCTAAGCCAATAACTAAATTCGTATATTTTTGAATTAGAAGCGAAGTCCTTTTTGGGTTACCCTCAAAACTAATAACTAATTAGAATAACAGTTGGAGATAGAGGATAATTTGTTAGTTTTTATATAAATAATAAAGTAATTGGAAATTAAAATATATAATTCATTAATATATTATATGATTAATATATTAATTGGAAATATTTATGATTAATTGATTAATTAGAATTTATTTGGATTTAATTTTAAGATTAATTAGCATTAATCATTCAAATGACTCTTTGGTTTCCATGAGAGTTTCCTTGAGCAAGTATAAATAGGACACCATGGATCCCATATTTTCCACACACATATACTTGCTTTCATATATCCGAATTTATGATATAGTCTCCTCTCTCCTCAATTATTCCTACTACTAGAGTTTTGGGTACAAACCATTAGAGGCATCCATTTCTTTGGTGCTAGCTTTCCAAGATCTACAAGAAGGATTCTACTCTGATTATTTGCAATAATAATCAAAAGGTATGCAACCCTAGTTTTATGTATGAATTTAGATTTCATAGCCTCTCTCCTAGGGTTTTCTTGATATTCATAGCTAGTTGCTATCAATAGAGAAAACATAGATCCTTTCTAGGTTGTATGTGAACTTAAGGGTTTAAGTGTTTTTCCACCACATGTAATTTTTGTTTATAACCTAGAAAACCCATCAGTGGTATCAGAGCCATATGTTTTCTATTTGATTGTGCACTAGAATGAATTGATAAAAAGAAGTATAAGGGATTATGATTTAATTTGAATTATTTAAATTAATTGTTTAATTGGTAAATAATCATTTAATCCATGAAATTAAAATTATTTAATTAATTGTTTAATTGGTAAATAATACGATTTAAATTTATTTAATTAATTTTTTATTTAGTATAAAAGATTAAATCATTATTTAGTTTAAAATTAATTATTATTAATTGTTTAATACGAAAAAAAAATTAATTTTAAACCCTAGTATTTTAAAAAGTGTAAAATACACCTTATACGATATATATGATTAAAAGTTTAATATATTATATGTATAAGATAAATAAGTCGAATAGCTAGTACGCCTCATTCATGAAGCCATACTCTAAGGGGGTTTTAAGGAAGTGGCCTATAAAATGACCGTTGAATGGGCGTCCACTCTCACCCACCGCTCCCTTGTATGGTGAAGGGTCGTTAGCCGAACGGATTTGATATGACATAACCTCTTAAAAGTATGATACTATAAAGTAACTAAACCTTTTATAAATCCCACTCTAGTTACTTTAGGAAAAAAATGTGAAATTGTATGCTATTCCATGAAAACGCACATTGTTTCCTTATGAGTCATTAGTGGAGCGTGTATAGTTAACCAGCACACTAATTTGGGACTATAAAGGTGAAATAGTGAAGCAACTCATGTTTATGATTGTTGATGGGGCGTTTGTGGTTAACCGACACATTAATGCGATATCATAAATCGATTGAGGGTGTTTGAGCGGGTTTGCATGGTTATTCACATCTTCATTGTGATCCTCGGCATCCCAGTCACAATTGGTAAGAGAATAATCGAGATTAAACATGTCATTAATAAGATTCAATGAATCTCAAAAGATCTAGGAGTTTCATGTGACTGAAATTGGTGAGATGACTCTACCTACCTAAAATACATTCGAATTTGATTACAACATCCCTATTCAAAGGTCGAATCGAAAATATGGATCATAGCCTTAATTTAATTATGGGTTAATAATTAAGGATTAAAATCACCTAACTTGAATTCTCTCTTTTCCCAAATATTAGATGTCAAGTCAAGATAATAATGGTCTTCCTCTTTCTTATAGAATTGTTTTCCTCAATCTTCTGGAGATGATCTTCCACCTTCAAGCCAATGTGAAAATGTATTCTCTTCCTTAGGAAATGGTGGAACTAGACATCATATCTCTTCAACTCTTCCACCTCCTCCTCCTCCACCTATGACTCTCCCAACATCACGAGTTAAAAGATATGAAACAAATCAAGACCTTTTGGCATGTAAACATGAAGATGAAAATTTGTGTGTGCGCACGTTCTGAAGATAAAGTCGTACATTGACAAATTGGATAGGATGGGTGTCGTATTTCCAAGGGAGCAAGCCATTGATTTGGTTCTTATCTCGCTTCCTAAGTCGTATGGTCAGTCCATTGAGAACTTTCATATGAGGAATCTCGGTGTGATCGTAATAGATGTGACCCAAATATTGGTGGTTATTGAGGCAGAAATGCTTAAGAACACATCTGAACCAGAGATGCATATAGGGTCTGATTCCAAGGTTTTCATAGACATTGGCAATGGTGACATTGGTGATCTAGAAAAGATTTCTCTTCCCAGTGGAAAGGGGTCGTCTAAGGTCAAACCGTTTGATCATATGGTTAAGAGAAAGTCTTGTTCTAGGATGTTTTCATGTGTTAAACCCAAACGAGTCCATTTGTTTCTATTGCCAATTGAAGGGACACTGGTTGCGAAGCTGGCCAAAGTACCTGACGGATCTTAAAGATGGTAAAGTCAATTCGTATGACTCTACTTTAGGTACATCCAATATCTAACTTCATTGCTTTATAAGTTCTTATTCTTAGACTCTTAATATATAATGTGATAATCACATTTTTATGGTATTGCAAGATTTAAAAGGAAGAAGGAAGCTTAAGTGAATTGAGCTAAATCTGATCGTGGGAAATGGACTTTGGTCACATGGTTCGATGGTCAGAATTTCGAGCTACTACTAGGGAGTTAGCATAATTTAATAGATTGCTATTTCTCTTAAAAAATATGTAGAAATATAGTTTTTCATTTTATGCATTGTAAGTACAAATTCCAACTTTTTAGCTTCTAACCTGCTTGAAAAGATAGCGCTTACAAACTCCCTGAATGGGTCTTTTTAGCAATAAAAATGAAGTTTTGGTTTACATATTTGCCTTATCTTATTTCCTTGCAATGGCATTAATTAAAGTGTTGGTTATATTTCTAATAATAGAAATATTAATTGTGGATTTGATTCTTATGATATCGCTTGTGGTAATATCATAATAAACCAAGTGAAAAGAAATCTCATTACAACTAGACTGATACATGGAATCATACAATTTGAATTGTATTATATATGAGATTCTTGTTCATTGGAAAATTAAGACTCAAATAATTATTCACAAGTTTATGTGAGGCAAGTGAATGACTAATGGATATAGTACATATATGTACTCTTCATATCCGCCACAAGGGACGATAACTCTGTTCGTCATGATTTACTGATGTTTCAATAAATATGGTTTTGTTTATAAGATTAAACAAAATTCTAATACTTTTAAAAAGTTCAAAGAGTAGTCGAACGAATAGAAGAATCTGTCAAGCAGAAAGATAAAAGATTTTCCAATCTGAAAAGAAAGGAGAAAGCTTTAGTATCATGTTTTATGATCGTCTTAGTAATTGTGGAATTGTATCACAATAAATCATCCAAGAACATCTTAGTGAAATTGTGTGACTAAGAAGAGGAATTGGACATTGTTATAAATGGTTCGATCATAAGACGGGTCATACTTTGTTCCTAATCAAAGTTTTAGAGCCATGCTCTAGTAAATATGAATCATATTTTGAAACTCATTTCAAAACTAAGAAGGATAACAACACCTCGTAATATGTTGAGTAATAATGTTTTCTTACTCTAGCACATTTGGAATTGGAATTATGATGTTTTTGTTGATCGAAAAACAAGCTGAGACCTATTCTATAAAGTGTTTTCTTGTCAGAAATCCACACAAACTTTTGAATATTTTTTTTAGCTCGTCAAGGAATGTTTCTTGAGAGAAAAACTCATATATAAAGAATTTAGTGGGATTCCTATTGATCTTGAGAGTTTCAAGAGTCAACCGACAATGATCCTTTTAGTTATCACTAGCACGCAACCTGAGGTTGATAACCTGTTGTGTTTTATTCTAATTTATGTGCACTTCAATTGAGTTGGCAACCCCTTTGAGTTCTATATTTTTCATTTAAATGCAAAAGGCTAAGCACGTTGGTCAGTGAAAGTACATTGATCAATATGGGTGAGTTGCTAACAACATGGAAGCACTGGTGGGCTTTTGAACTGCCATTAGGCAAGAAATTTTGATTAAGCGAAGTTTAGTCCATGAAGGAGAACTAAATGTGATTTTGGTTTGTCCTAAACCTTGTCTTATGACTGTAGGTTGAAAAATAAAGTTTTATATGGATGGGAACATATGTGCCTTCGAATCTAGGTGACAAAAGGTTTCACTCTACTTCATGAAAATGATTATGAGGAAAAACTTTTGTTGATAGATTTGAAGGATCTAATAAAGATCAACATGGATATTGGTTGTGTTAATTGCATTCTCAAATTCACAATATGATTACGGCATCCCTCTTCATATTTCGAATTGTGAGGAATGGCATGGAATTTTTTAAACTTTTAGGAGATATGTTTATCATGTCTTGAAAGAGGTTGAACACATACACTATCCAGATAAAGTGCATAAGCTTAAGAAGCCTAATTAGAGGCTTGACGAAGCATCGCGAAATAGGAATTTGTACTTCCATGAGAAAGTCAAAAGGTATTGATTTCTACAAGTCCATATTATTTTTGAGTACCTGTCAAAGCTAGTGGGAGCATAATTGTATGTCTGGTATTGCATGTTGACAATACTATCGATGGGGAACAATGTCTCTAATTTGCAAGTTGCAAAAGTTAGGGACTATTACGCTATAGTGGACATAAGGGAGAGGTCACTCATACCTTGAATCTAAAGCTTTAGATTGTAAATTTTAATAGAACTTAGTTAAAGGCATACCATGTTGAAATGTTATGACATTGGGTATTCTATATGTGGAAATATTATAGCAAGGAATTGAACAGATAATGGATCCTTGTAATAATGAGTTGAGTCCCATATGCTTCAGATATAGGATCAATTACATATGCTATAATATTCGATTATTCTATTTTTCAAATGCTTTTAGCATTGTGTGAAAAGGATTAGAATTCCATGTGACTGAAGTTGTTAAACAAACTATCAAGAACATTCTGAGGTTTATTGAAGATTGGTTGTTTGTGGACAGCTGGAAGTATGGTATTGTTTTGGAAAAACCATAGTGACACGTTTTGGATCGATATGATTCTTGGTCAGAATTGATGTTCATATGGGAATATGGAAATGATTCCATAATGGGAGATATGTATATGGAAATGTCTCCATAATAAGAGTCGGCTATAAAATCTACATGTGAGTTGGAAACTTTAATGTAAGAAAGGTGTTCAAGGAGTGTACCTTGAATTTGAGACCTAATTACCATGGAATTGTTTATAGTAACAAAGTTCAAGTGAAATATTTTGTACTATCGGAGACTCAGTCTTTGAGACTTTAGAATCTCGATATCACAAGAAATCAATTCATGTAAAGTTGAAATTCCACCACATCTTGGATATCGATACGTATTTAGAATCGTGAATTGAGCATTATTAGACTAATTTCTAATCGATCTATTCATAAAGGAAGGACCATCGAGAGACATAGTATGCATCTTCAGGACATGGCATGACTGATGTTATCAAATTCAAGTACTTAGTTGATTACTTGAAACATTATACAATGAATAAATTCATAATTGTTATGATGATTAAATAATAGAGATTTATTTATAATCAACGGGTATGATGTCATAGTTAATTAATTTATTATTGTGTTTCACTTTGCATGTTTAACTTCCTTGAGTATTTTAAATATTATTAAAAATTCCACAGTCGTTCATACTTTTGGAAGTAAGTAGTGAATTAAGATTGTCATGAATTGATTGTAGATTGTCGATTGAGGTTAAGACATTGCAATTGGAGTTGCTACATTATTCATGAGTACTTTGAAAATAGAGATTTTAAGTATTGGATAAACCCACGTTTAGAGATTAATTCACGGATCTTGTCATGAGTAATTCTAAGACGATGATATCTTCTATTCTTAAATAGAGATATATAGTTAATAGTTTACAGATCAGTTGTCTATTGGTTTACTCAAACGCGTCTCTTAACTGGGTGTTATAAAGGGATATTCCATGAGTGAATTGTATGAATATATACCCAAAGTAATTCGTTCATTTTTCCCTAACAGGAAAAGCGATATCATTGGGCCCCTCGATGATTTGATGTTGACTATATAATGTTGGGCCCAACCAGAACTAATTGATGTGTTCAATTTGAAGTCCAATCAAGCCTTTACAAATCGGGAAATCAGGAAATATAATTTTAGACAATGAGATTGATTTTGATCCATGTCTCGTGTCCATACTGTTGGATATAGTGTCTAAGTCCATAACTTTATTTGGTATGTACTTGACCCGACCCGGCATGGTCCATTTGGGTTGCATGGCATTGCAATACTTGGATAGACTAAATGAGAGAATAAGGCACTTATGATTATTAATATATTATAAGTTCTAATATATTAATAATAGTATTATTTAATTAGTATTGATCAAGTATTAATCTAGTATTAATCTAGTGATCAAAGTGAGACTAATTAAATATATAGGGTTGATTATGACAATCATCAATTCTTTTATGGTGGATTAATGATCCATGGTTTATGGGTTTGGTTATAACCATATGGAGCCCCATGGATAGTCTATGGGAGTTACAAACCCATGGGTCATGAGAAATCAAGAGTCGTGACAATTAAGGGCATTCATGTGTAAACCCTAATTGTGACGACACTATAAAAGGAACCCTATGGCTAGCAAAATCGTGACCTAGTGTTACTAGAGAGGGCATAACCGATTTTGAGTGCTAGAAGTATTATCTCAAGTTATTCCAAGTCTTGTGGTGTTGTGTGAAGCATTTGAGGCACAACATTTGGGGTGCTAGGCTCACAAAGTCTTGAAGGAATCCAAGCAACAACAAGGTATGTATTTATACTAGTTTTATGTTCTATGTAATCCCCATGCCATTCTAGTTAGGAAATAACCTTGAAAAAGAAATTTGCATGTATATAGAGAAAACATAGATTCAAGGTTATTAGGGTTGCATGTACACTTAGGAAGTGTTAGAATGCTCAAAAACCCATCAGTGGTATCAGAGCCTAGGATTGTTTTCTGTATACTTGATGCAAAACTGCTTAAAAATCGAAAATTCTGCATTCTAACGACTGGACTCGCCGAGTCCATGAACAAATTCATCCTACTCGACGAGTAGAATTATGCACTCGGCGAGTAGGAGCGTGGTGGGCAGTTTTTTCGAGTTTTGTTGCTGAGAATGGATTAAGATCATTATCCCAATCTGTTTTGGACTTGTAAAATCTGTTTTTCAAAATGATAATGATTATGTTAACCCATTTTACATGACTTTTATCAATTTTCAAGTATTGTATATGTTTATATGATTTTCTTGAAATTGCTTGACATGAATTTGTGTTCATATGAGTTTAGAAGATCATAGGAATTATGTGTAACCTCCATGTGTGTTTAATTCATGATCTTAATGGCAATGATGGTGTCCATAACTTGTCCTCAAGTTATGGATAACCAAAAGTCACTTCTTTAAATTGTGATTAAAGAACTAAAGAGGTTTCATAAAATGAAGAGTCTTCATTTTTATGAACCATTAAAACTCATAAGTTACAAATTGAAGAGACTTGGAATAGTTTCAAATCTTTCCCTCAAGTTTTGGAATTTGAAAAGTCTTACACTTTAATACTTTAATTCCAAATTAAACCTTAGATTTTTAAAAAAAGTTTAAAAATCAACACTTATACTATTATTATAATTTTATTATATAAATATGTATAAGAATATGTCATTCTTACCGTTAGTAGGCCTCATTCACGAAGCCGATCTATAAGGGGGGTATAAGGTTGTTGCCTATAAAATGGTGACTTAATGGGTGTCCACTCTCACCCACCGCTTCCTTGATCGGTGGAGGGTCGTTAGCCGAACGGGTAGGATACGACTTTAAATACTCGTTAAAAGTATAATGAATTATAAAGTAACTATACATTATAAATTCCCAATCTTAGTTACTTTAGGAAAATGTGAAATTGGTGCTAGCCCATAAAATTACACTTTGTACCTTACCAAGTCGTTAGTGGAGCGTGTGTGGTTAACCGACACACTAACATGGACTAGTAAGAGTGGCAAAGGGTAACTTGACCTTATTATAGATCGGTGGAGCGTGTGTGGTTAACCGGCACATCGATTAGGTAATATTGTTGAGGGTACCAAGTCAATTTGTATGGTTATTCACACCTCGTTTGTGATCCTCGGCATCCCAGTCACAAACTTGAGAGGGCACAATCGAGATTCAAACATGCCATTGAAAAGTTCAATGTATCTCAAAAGATCTAGGAGTTTCAAAACCAATAAAACCTAATAATAAAATATTTCGTTCTTATGGTGGAAATTGGTAAATCGTCATTTACCTACCTTCAAATATTTTATAGTATGGATTACGGCATCCCTCTTCCAACTATAAATAGTTTGTTGGATCCTAGCCTTAATATTTCATTTGGGTGAATTATTAAGGATTCCTAATCTAATGATACATGTCTTTCTTTCCTTTCAGATGTCTTCCAACAATGTTTCTGGCTCAAACCCAACAGGCTCCTTTTCCCTTATGAACTTGTGTGGTAAGGTCATCTTTGATGGATCCAATTTCAATGAGTGGATCAGAAACATCAGAATGATTACCCGCTATGAGGACAAAGAATATGTCCTCGATAGGGAGCTTAAGGTTGTGAGTGAAGCCACTGCTACTCCTGAAGAGTTTGCGGAGTTTGTTGCACATGAAACGGATGCTGCTTAAGTAGCATGCATCATGATGGCCACCATGACTCCTGAACTTCAAAAATCCTATGAAGATTTCTACCCCTATGAGATGCACCTGGATCTGATGGAAAGGTACCATCAGAGCGCGCGTCAGGAGAGGTATGAAATCATCTCCTCCATGATAACCGCAAGGATGAAGGATGGTGAACCCATCACCGGTCACTTGCAGAAGATGCAAAGGTTCGTTGACCGGTTGCTGAAGCTAAATGTTGACTTTCCTGAGGAAATGGCGATTGACATCATTCTCCATTCCTTACCTCCAAGTTATGATCAGTTTCGTATGACTTATCATATGAACAAGGAGGAAGTCACACTTAGCAAACTTCAAGGACTCTTAAGGACAGCTGAAAATGGCCTTAAGGGTAAAACGGTTGCTACTTCTACTCCTTCAACAGCCCCTGTTCTGGCTATTGGGCAGGGAAAGGGTAAGAAGAGGAAAAGCCATTCGAAGGGTACCAAGGGTAAGACTCTTGATGGTTCCTCTTCAAGTGGGAAAAAGAAAGGTCCCATTACTCCTTCTTCAAACCCAAAGGAAGCACAGTGCTTCTATTGCCAGGATAAGGGACACTTCAAGCGAAGCTGCCCTAAATATCTGCAAGATGTAAAGGATGGGAAGGTTAAACCCACCCATGCAGGTATTTACACAATATTGTCTAATAACTCATCTAATGCTAATTCTTGGGTGCTTGATACAGGTTGTGGTATTCACATTTGTACTGATTTGCAGGCACTAAGAAGAAGTGAGCAAGTGGAGCACGGGAAGATAAACTTAGTCATGGGCAACAGGAAAGCATCACCTGTTACCAAGATAGGAGTTTATTCTTTATTGCTTAATAATGGGTTAATGTTAGATTTGAATAAGTGTTGTTACTCGCCCGAAATGGCGAGAAATATTATTTCTTTTCATGGCTTGTACAAACAAGGTTTTTCATTTTCATTTGATAATAAAAATGGTGCTATTAATGTTTATTACAATGATGTATTTTACTTTAAATCATTACCTTGTGATGGTGTATATGAAGCTGTGAATGTTGTAGACAATCTAGGAAATAATGTGTTGTATATTGATTCTTCAGATAGCTTGGATAAAGCATCCTTGTGGCATTGTCATCTTGGACATGTTAACAAGAAGCGCATAGGCCAACTCCAAAAGGCTGGAGTCTTGGAATCATTTGACCTCAAGTCAGATGATAGTTGCGAGTCTTGTTTGCTTGGAAAAATGACAAAGTCACCCTTCACAGGTACTTGTGATAGGGGTGAAGGTTTGTTGGTCCTTGTACACATGGATGTGTGTGGGCCCTTCAGAGTTGCTACAAGGGATGCTAATCGCTATTATGTGACTTTTACTGATGATTACAGTAGATATGGATATATTTACTTAATCAAGCATAAGTCAGAAACCTTTGAAAAGTTCAAAGAGTTTAAGCAGGAAGTGGAGAATCAATTGGGCAGGAACATCAAGATGCTCTGATCCGATCGGGGAGGAGAGTATCTTAGCATTGAGTTCCTTAACTATCTTAAGGAATGTGGGATTGTCTCACAATTGACACCTCCCAGAACACCACAGTTGAATGGTGTAGCTGAGAGGCGCAATCGAACCTTGTTGGATATGGTTCGTTCAATGATGAGTCGAGCTTCGTTACCAATCTCTTTCTGGAGGTATGCCTTAGAGACTGCCGCCCATATCCTTAATCTAGTCCCTACTAAAAAGGTTGCCAAAACACCTCACGAGATGTGGACTGGGAAAGTTCCCAATTTGGACCACATCAAGATTTGGGTTTGTGAAGCTTTCGTGAGGTGTGAGACTCATGATAAGCTTGAACCTCAAAGTGAGAGGTGTATTTTCATCGGCTACCCACAGAGATCCTTTGGTTACCTCTTCTACAGACCCAGTGATAATGTGGTCTTTGTAGCAAGAAGAGGAGTCTTTTGTGAGAGAGAATTCATAAGCCAAGGGGACAGTGGGAGGCAAATTGACCTTGAAGAGCTTCAAGAGTCAAGTGGTGAAGGAACCTCAAATGCTATCGACCAACCTGAGGAGGACACTCCTGTTGATCCGATAGATGAGTCTGTACCTCCAAGACGTTCCACTAGGGTGAGGAACACACCTGATTTTTATTATGGTTATCACATCACCACTGAAGGTGATACATTTATTAGTGATAGTACACTAATAGATTTGGATGAACCTAATAACTACAGGGAAGCCATGGCAGGCCCTGAGTCTGCTAAATGGAAGGAGGCTATGGACAGCGAGATTCAGTCCATGTATGACAATCAAGTTTGGAACTTGGTTGACAATGTACCAGGTCGTAAGACAGTTGGGTGCAAATGGATCTTCAAGAAGAAGACCGACATGGATGGGAAGGTACATACTTACAAAGCGCGACTGGTTGCGAAGGGCTTTACTCAAACTCCGGCAGTTGACTATGATGAGACCTTCTCACCAGTAGCTAAGATTAAGTCTATTAGAGTATTTTTAGCCACAGCTACATTTCATGATTATGAAATATGGCAAATGGATGTCAAAACCGCTTTCCTTAATGGAAAGTTGGCTGAGGATGTTTACATGGCTCAACCAGAGGGTTTTGTCGATACAAGATACCCTAATAGAGTGTGTAAGCTTGATAAATCCATTTATGGATTGAAACAAGCATCTCGCAGATGGAATCTTTGCTTTGATGAGAAAGTCAAAGAGTTTGGCTTTTCTAGGAGTGAGGATGAGTCTTGTGTGTATGTCAGGGCTAGTGGGAGCATAGTTAGCTTCTTGGTGTTGTATGTGGATGACATACTTCTCATAGGAAACGACGTCCCAACCTTGTAGGAGGTTAAGTCCTGGCTTGGGAAGTGTTTCGCTATGAAGGACCTTGGGGAAGCTGCCTATATCCTAGGGATAAGGATATTGAGAGATAGGAGCAAGAGACTAATTGGACTTAGTCAAAGTACTTACTTGGATAAGGTGCTGAAGAGGTTCAGTATGCAAGATTCCAAGAAAGGAGAATTACCAATCCAGAGTAATGCCAAGCTGAGTAAAACTCAGAGTCCAAGTACAGAGGCTGAGATAGCTGAAATGAGTCATATACCATATGCTTCCGCTGTGGGCTCGATCATGTATGCTATGACTTGTACTCGCCCTGATGTAGCCTTTGCTTTGAGCATGGTCAGTAGATATCAAGGGAACCCTGGCAAGGCACACTGGACAGCGGTAAAGAACATTCTCAAGTATCTGCGGAGGACTAAGGACTGGGTCCTTACCCTCGGAGGCAGTGATGACTTGATAGTGGAAGGATATAGCGATACTAGCTTCCAGACTGATAGGGATAATTTCCGCTCTCAGTCAGGCTGGGTCTTTATCCTAAATGGAGGGGCAATTACTTGGAAAAGTTCCAAGCAGGAGACAGTAGCTGATTCTACTTGTGAATCAGAGTACATAGCAGCAAGTGAAGCAGCTAAGGAGGCAATATGGCTAAAGAACTTCATCGGAGACCTTGGAGTTGTACCAGCTATAAAGGAGCCAATGGAAATTTTCTATGACAGCGAAAGTGCGGTTGCTTTGGCTAAGGAACCAAGAGATCACGCGAGATCTAGGCACATTGACAGAAAATACCATTTCATCAGACATCGAATAGAAGAAGGACTCCTCGTGGCTAAGAGGGTATCATCAGATGAGAACCCGGCAGATCCCCTCACGAAGGGACTGAGCAGGGTTAAGCATTTACAGCATGCGAGACGCATTGGGCTGAAGGATGATATTAGTTTCAATAATTAGATTCCTGAAACTTGTAAAATGTAATTGACATTTGATGATAATTAAAAGTTGTTATTTACTTATGAGTAAGGTGTTACTATCTTGTGTTGATTGTTTACTATGTTTCAATTTTGCATGTTTTTACTTCCAGAATAATTATGTTATTATTCAAACCATCCACAGTCAGTCAAACTTTGGAAGTAAGTATTGATTTAAGACTGTCATGAATTTGGCTTGTATGATTTGTCTAAAAGTGCTTTGGACAATGCAATGGTTGCTACAACATTCATGAGTACTCATAAGGGCTGAGTATTGGATCCAACCCACGCTCACTTGCATCACTTCATGGAATTTATCTCGAGTGATCGTGAGACGGTAATATCATATAAATCTTCAAACCTAGAGATATGAGTTGTTGACTATGAGTTGGTTATTCATTGATTGCAAGAAAACGCATTGGTAACTCGATGTCATAAAACGTGCCTTTGTGAAAAATTCAACAAGTAGTTAGTACAAGCATATCAGTCGAAGTTTATCTATTCCCTCTACAAATAGAAGCGATATCTGGGCCCCTCGATGATTTGGTTTTGACCTATGTACCGGGCCCGGTCAGAACCTAATTGATGTGTTCAATTTAGTTCTATGTCGAAACAAATCAGAGATCGAGAAACAAATGCTGGACAATAAGTAAGACCATGTTCCATGTGTTTGTCCGACTGATATCATGAGAACAGAGGATTATATGATCACTTATCTTAAATGGCGTATCATCATCATCTCAGTTCCGAGAGACTTTGAAAGAGCTACGATTGCTAGTCGGATTTTGAAGTCATATTTGCAAATATAGTTATTAGACTTATCCAAGTGGGAGACTGTTGGATATAGTGTCTAAGTTCATAACTTTATTTGGTATGTACTTGACCCGACCCGGCATGGTCCATTTGGGTTGCATGGCATTGCAATACTTGGATAGACTAAATGAGAGAATAAGGCACTTATGATTATTAATATATTATAAGTTCTAATATATTAATAATTGTATTATTTAATTAGTATTGATCAAGTATTAATCTAGTATTAATCTAGTGATCAAAGTGAGACTAATTAAATATATAGGGTTGATTATGACAATCATCAATTCTTTTATGGTGGATTAATGATCCATGGTTTATGGGTTTGGTTATAACCATATGGAGCTCCATGGATAGTCTATGGGAGTTACAAACCCATGGGTCATGAGAAATCAAGAGTCATGACAATTAAGGGCATTCATGTGTAAACCCTAATTGTGACAACACTATAAAAGGAACCCTATGGCTAGCAAAATCGTGACCTAGTGTTACTGATGGGTTTTGAGCATTCTAACACTTCCTAAGTGTACATCCAACCCTAATAACCTTGAATCTATGTTTTCTCTATATACATGCAAATTACTTTTTCAAGGTTATTTCCTAACTAGCATGGGATGGGGATTACATAAAACATAAAACTAGTAGAAATACATACCTTGTTGTTGCTTGGATTCCTTCAAGACTTTGTGAGCCTAGCACCCCAAATGTTGTGCCTCAAATGCTTCACACAACACCACAAGACTTGGAATAACTTGAGAGAATACTTCTAGCACTCAAAATTGGTTATGCCCTCTCTAGTAACACTATGTCCACTAGCTACACTTTTTGCTCGCTATAGGGTTCCTTTTATAGTGTTGTCACAATTAGGGTTTACACATGAATGCCCTTAATTGTCATGACTCTTGATTTCCCATGACCCATGGATTTGTAACTCCCATGGACCATCCATGGAGCTCCATTTGGTTACATCCATAACCCATAAACCATGGATCATTAATCCACCATAAAAGAATTGATGATTGTCATAATCAACCCTATATATTTAATTAATCTCACTTTGATCACCAAATTAATCCTAGATTAATACTTGATCAATACTAATTAAACAATACTATTATTAATATATTAGAACTTATAATATATTAATAATCCTAAGTGCCTTATTCTCTCATTTAGTCTATCCAAGTATTGCAATGCCATGCAACCCAAATGGACCATGCCGGGTCGGGTCAAGTACATACCAAATAAAGTTATGGACTTAGACACTATATCCAACAGTCTCCCACTTGGATAAGTCTAATAACTATATTTGCAAATATGACTTCAAAATCCGACTAGCAATCGTAGCTCTTTCAAAGTCTCTCGGAACTGAGATGATGATGATACGCCATTTAAGATAAGTGATCATATAATCCTCTGTTCTCATGATATCGGCCGGACAAACACATGGAACATGGTCTTACTTATTGTCCAGCATTTGTTTCTCGATCTCTGATTTGTTTCGACATAGAACTAAATTGAACACATCAATTAGGTTCTGACCGGGCCCGGTACATAGGTCAAAACCAAATCATCGAGGGGCCCAGATATCGCTTCTATTTCTAGAAGGAACAGATAAACTTCGACTGATATGCTTGTACTAACTACTTGTTGAATTACTCACAAAGGCACGTTTTATGACATCGAGTTACCAATGCGTTTTCGTGCAATCAATGAATAACCAACTCATAGTCAACAACTCATATCTCTAGGTTTGAAGATTTATATGATATTACCGTCTCACGATCACTCGAGATAAATTCCATGAAGTGATGCAAGTGAGCGTGGGTTTGATCCAATACGCAGCCCTTATGAGTACTCATGAATGTTGTAACAACCATTGCATTGTCCAAAGCACTTTTAGACAAATCATACAAGCCAAATTCATGACAGTCTTAAATCAATACTTACTTCCAAAGTTTGACTGACTGTGGATGGTTTGAATAATAACATAATTATTCTGGAAGTAAAAACATGCAAAATTGAAACATAGTAAACAATCAACACAAGATAGTAACACCTTACTCATAAATAAATAACAACTTTTATTTATCATCAAATGTCAATTACATTTTACAAGTTTCAGGAATCTAATTATTGAAACTAATATCATCCTTCAGCCCAATGCGCCTCGCATGCTGTAAATGCTTAACCCTGCTCAGTCCCTTCGTGAGGGGATCTGCCGGGTTCTCATCTGATGATACCCTCTTAGCCACGAGGAGTCCTTCTTCTATTCTATGTCTTATGAAATGGTATTTTCTGTCAATGTGCCTAGATCTCCCGTGATCTCTTGGTTCCTTAGCCAAAGCAACCGCACTTTCGCTGTCACAGAAAATTTCCATTGGCTCTTTTATAGCTGGTACAACTCCAAGGTCTCCGATCAAGTTCTTTAGCCATATCGCCTCCTTAGCTGCTTCACTTGCTGCTATGTACTCTGATTCACAAGTAGAATCAGCTACTGTCTCCTGCTTGGAACTTTTCCAAGTAATTGCCCCTCCATTTAGGATAAAGACCCAGCCTGACTGAGAGCGGAAATTATCCCTATCAGTCTGAAAGCTAGCATCGCTATATCCTTCCACTCTCAAGTCATCGCTGCCCCCGAGGGTAAGGACCCAATCCTTAGTCCTCTGCAGATACTTGAGAATGTTCTTTACCGCTGTCCAGTGTGCCTTGCCAGGGTTCCCTTGATATCTACTGACCATGCTCAAAGCAAAGGCCACATCAGGGCGAGTACAAGTCATATCATACATGATCGAGCCCACAGCGGAAGCATATGGTATATGACTCATTTCAGCTATCTCAGCCTCTGTACTCGGACTCTGAGTCTTACTCAGCTTGGCATTACTCTGGATTGGTAATTCTCCTTTCTTGGAATCTTGCATACTGAACCTCTTCAGTACCTTATCCACATAAGTACTTTGACTAAGTCCAATTAGTCTCTTACTCCTATCTCTCAATATCCTTATCCCTAGGATATATGCAGCTTCCCCAAGGTCCTTCATAGCGAAACACTTCCCAAGCCAGGACTTAACCTCCTACAAGGTTGGGACGTCGTTTCCTATGAGAAGTATGTCATCCACATACAACACCAAGAAGCTAACTATGCTCCCACTAGCCCTGACATACACACAAGACTCATCCTCACTCCTAGAAAAGTCAAACTCTTTGACTTTCTCATCAAAGCAAAGATTCCATCTGCGAGATGCTTGTTTCAATCCATAAATGGATTTATCAAGCTTCCACACTCTATTAGGGTATCGTGTATCGACAAAACCCTCTGGTTGAGCCATGTAAACATCCTCAGCCAACTTTCCATTAAGGAAAGCGGTTTTGACATCCATTTGCCATATTTCATAATCATGAAATGCAGCTATGGCTAACAATACTCTAATAGACTTAATCTTAGCTACCGGTGAGAAGGTCTCATCATAGTCAACTCCCGGAGTTTGAGTAAAGCCCTTCGCAACCAGTCGCGCTTTGTAAGTATGTACCTTCCCATCCATGTCGGTCTTCTTCTTGAAGATCCATTTGCACCCAACTGTCTTACGACCTTCAGTGGTGATGTGATAACCATAATAAAAATCAGGTGTGTTCCTCACCCTAGTGGAACGTCTTGGAGGTACAGACTCATCTATCGGATCAATAGGAGTTTCCTCCTCAGGTTGGTCGATAGCATTTGAGGTTCCTTCACCACTTGACTCTTGAAGCTCTTCAAGGTCAATTTGCCTCCCACTGTCCCCTTGGCTTATGAATTCTCTCTCACGAAAGACTCCTCTTCTTGCTACAAAGACCACATTATCACTGGGTCTGTAGAAGAAGTAACCAAAGGATCTCTGTGGGTAGCCGATGAAAATACACCTCTCACTTCGAGGTTCAAGCTTATCATGAGTCTCACGCCTCACAAAAGCTTCACAACCCCAAATCTTGATGTGGTCCAAATTGGGAACTTTCCCAGTCCACATCTCGTGAGGTGTTTTGGCAACCTTTTTAGTAGGGACTAGATTAAGGATATGGGCGGCAGTCTCTAAGGCATACCCCCAGAAAGAGATTGGTAACGAAGCTCGACTCATCATGGAACGAACCATATCCAGTAAGGTTCGATTGCGCCTCTCAGCTACACCATTCAACTGTGGTGTTCTGGGAGGTGTCAATTGTGAGACAATCCCACATTCCTTAAGATAGTCAAGGAACTCAATGCTAAGATACTCTCCTCCCCGATCGGATCGGAGCATCTTGATGTTCCTGCCCAATTGATTCTCCACTTCCTGCTTAAACTCTTTGAACTTTTCAAAGGTTTCTGACTTATGCTTGATTAAGTAAATATAACCATATCTATTGTAATCATCAGTAAAAGTCACATAATAGCGATTAGCATCCCTTGTAGCAACTCTGAAGGGCCCACACATCCGTGTGTACAAGGTCCAACAAACCTTCACCCCTATCACAAGTACCTGTGAAGGGTGACGTTGTCATTTTTCCAAGTAAACAAGACTCGCAACTATCATCTGACTTGAGGTCAAATGATTCCAAGACTCCAGCCTTTTGGAGTTGGCCTATGCGCTTCTTGTTAACATGTCCAAGACGACAATGCCACAAGGATGCTTTATCCAAGCTATCTGAAGAATCAATATACAACACATTATTTCCTAGATTATCTACAACATTCACAGCTTCATATACACCATCACAAGGTAATGCTTTAAAGTAAAGTACATCATTGTAATAAACATTAATAGCACCATTTTTATTATCAAATGAAAATGAAAAACCTTGTTTGTACAAGCCATGAAAAGAAATAATATTTCTCGCCATTTCGGGCGAGTAACAACACTTATTCAAATCTAACATTAACCCATTATTAAGCAATAAAGAATAAACTCCTATCTTGGTAACAGGTGATGCTTTCCTGTTGCCCATGACTAAGTTTATCTTCCCGTGCTCCACTTGCTCACTTCTTCTTAGTGCCTGCAAATCAGTACAGATATGAATACCACAACCTGTATCAAGCACCCAAGAATTAGCATTAGATGAGTTATTAGACAATATTGTGTAAATACCTGCATGGGTGGGTTTAACCTTCCCATCCTTTACATCTTGCAAATATTTAGGGCAGCTTCGCTTGAAGTGTCCCTTATCCTGGCAATAGAAGCATTGTGCTTCCTTTGGGTTTGAAGAAGGAGTAATGGGACCTTTCTTTGTCCCACTTGAAGAGGAACCATCAAGAGTCTTACCCTTGGTACCCTTCGAAGGGTTTTTCCTCTTCTTACCCTTTCCCTGCCCAATAGCCAGAACAGGGGCTGTTGAAGGAGTAGAAGTAGCAACCGCTTTACCCTTAAGGCCATTTTCAGCTGTCCTTAAGAGTCCTTGAAGTTTGCTAAGTGTGACTTCCTCCTTGTTCATATGATAAGTCATACGAAACTGATCATAACTTGGAGGTAAGGAATGGAGAATGATGTCAATCGCCATTTCCTCAGGAAAGTCAACATTTAGCTTCAGCAACCGGTCAACGAACCTTTGCATCTTCTGCAAGTGACCGGTGATGGGTTCACCATCCTTCATCCTTGCGGTTATCATGGAGGAGATGATTTCATACCTCTCCTGACGCGCGCTCTGATGGTACCTTTCCATCAGATCCAGGTGCATCTCATAGGGGTAGAAATCTTCATAGGATTTTTGAAGTTCAGGAGTCATGGTGGCCATCATGATGCATGCTACTTTAGTAGCATCCTTTTCATGTGCAACAAACTCCGCAAACTCTTCAGGAGTAGCAGTGGCTTCATTCACAACCTTAAGCTCCCTATCGAGGACATATTCTTTGTCCTCATAGCGAGTAATCATTCTGATGTTTCTGATCCACTCATTGAAATTGGATCCATCAAAGATGACCTTACCACACAAGTTCATAAGGGAAAAGGAGCCTGTTGGGTTTGAGCCAGAAGCATTGTTGGAAGACATCTGAAAGGAAAGAAAGACAAGTTTCATTAGATTAGGAATCCTTAATAATTCACCCAAATGAAATATTAAGGCTAGGATCCAACAAACTATTTATAGTTAGAAGAGGGATGCCGTAATCCATACTATAAAATATTTGAAGGTAGGTAAATGACGATTTACCAATTTCCACCATAAGAACGAAATATTTTATTATTAGGTTTTATTGGTTTTGAAACTCCTAGATCTTTTGAGATACATTGAACTTTTCAATGGCATGTTTGAATCTCGATTATGCCCTCTCAAGTTTGTGACTGGGATGTCGAGGATCACAAACAAGGTGTGAATAACCATACAAATTGACTTGGTACCCTCAACAATATTACCTAATCGATGTGCCGGTTAACCACACACGCTCCACCGATCTATAATAAAGTCAAGTTACCCTTTGCCACTCTTACTAGTCCATGTTAGTGTGTCGGTTAACCACACACGCTCCACTAACGACTTGGTAAGGTACAAAGTGTAATTTTATGGGCTAGCACCAATTTCACATTTTCCTAAAGTAACTAAGATTGGGAATTTATAATGTATAGTTACTTTATAATTCATTATACTTTTAACAAGTATTTAAAGTCGTATCCTACCCGTTCGGCTAACGACCCTCCACCAATCAAGGAAGCGGTGGGTGAGAGTGGACACCCATTAAGTCACCATTTTATAGGCAACAACCTTATACCCCCCTTATAGACCGGCTTCGTGAATGAGGCCTACTAACGGTAAGAATGACATATTCTTATACATATCTATATAATAAAATTATAATAATAGTATAAGTGTTGATTTTTAAACTTTTTTAAAAATCTAAGGTTTAATTTGGAATTAAAGTATTAAAGTATAAGACTTTTCAAATTCCAAAACTTGAGGGCAAGATTTGAAACTATTCCAAGTCTCTTCAATTTGTAACTTATGAGTTTTAATGGTTCATAAAAATGAAGACTCTTCATTTTATGAAACCTCTTTAGTTCTTTAATCATAATTAAAAGAAGTGACTTTTGGTTATCCATAACTTGAGGACAAATATGGACACCATCATAGCCATTAAGATCATGAATTAAACACACATGGTGGTTACACATAATTCCTATGATCTTCTAAAAACTCATAAGAACACAAATTCATATTAAGCAATTTCAAGAAATCATATAACTATATACAATACTTGAAAATTGATAAAAGCCATGTAAAATGGGTTAACATAATCATTATCATTTTGAAAAACAGATTTTACAAGTCCAAAACAGATTGGGATAATGATCTTAATCCATTTCCAGCAACAAAACTCGAAAAAACTGCCCAGCACGCTCCTACTCGCCGAGTGCATTATTCTACTCGCCGAGTAGGATGAATTTGTTCATGGACTCGGCGAGTCCTCCCCATGGACTCGGCGAGTCCAGTCGTCAGAATGCAGAATTTTCGATTTTTAAGCAGTTTTGCATCAAGTATACAGAAAACAATCCTAGGCTCTGATACCACTCATGGGTTTTGAGCATTCTAACACTTCCTAAGTGTACATGCAACCCTAATAACCTTGAATCTATGTTTTCTCTATATACATGCAAATTACTTTTTCAAGGTTATTTCCTAACTAGCATGGGATGGGGATTACATAAAACATAAAACTAGTAGAAATACATACCTTGTTGTTGCTTGGATTCCTTCAAGACTTTGTGAGCCTAGCACCCCAAATGTTGTGCCTCAAATGCTTCACACAACACCACAAGACTTGGAATAACTTGAGAGAATACTTCTAGCACTCAAAATTGGTTATGCCCTCTCTAGTAACACTATGTCCACTAGCTACACTTTTTGCTAGCTATAGGGTTCCTTTTATAGTGTTGTCACAATTAGGGTTTACACATGAATGCCCTTAATTGTCATGACTCTTGATTTCCCATGACCCATGGATTTGTAACTCCCATGGACCATCCATGGAGCTCCATTTGGTTACATCCATAACCCATAAACCATGGATCATTAATCCACCATAAAAGAATTGATGATTGTCATAATCAACCCTATATATTTAATTAATCTCACTTTGATCACCAAATTAATCCTAGATTAATACTTGATCAATACTAATTAAACAATACTATTATTAATATATTAGAACTTATAATATATTAATAATCCTAAGTGCCTTATTCTCTTATTTAGTCTATCCAAGTATTGCAATGCCATGCAACCCAAATGGACCATGTCGGGTCGGGTCAAGTACATACCAAATAAAGTTATGGACTTAGACACTATGTCCAACAGTTACTAGAGAGGGCATAACCGATTTTGAGTGCTAGAAGTATTATCTCAAGTTATTCCAAGTCTTGTGGTGTTGTGTGAAGCATTTGAGGCACAACATTTGGGGTGCTAGGCTCACAAAGTCTTGAAGGAATCCAAGCAACAACAAGGTATGTATTTCTACTAGTTTTATGTTCTATGTAATCCCCATGCCATGCTAGTTAGGAAATAACCTTGAAAAAGAAATTTGCATGTATATAGAGAAAACATAGATTCAAGGTTATTAGGGTTGCATGTACACTTAGGAAGTGTTAGAATGCTCAAAAACACATCACATACTATATCTTGAAGAATGAAGGAATAGTTGATCACTTATCTTAGGGCCAAAAGCTTATTTGAATCAGAGTTCGACAGTAGCTTTAGAAAGCACTCTTTTCTATTTATTTCAAGGTCTATACTTTCACTTGTAGTTACAGACTTATCCAAGTGGGAGACTGTTGGATTAAGGTGTCTAAGCCAATAACTAAATTAGTATATTCTTGAATTAGAAGCGAAGTCCTTTTTGGGTTGCCCTCAAAACTAGTAGCTAGTTAGAATGACAGTTGGAGATAGAGGATAATTTTTTAGTTTATTATATAAATAATAAACTAATTGGAAATTGAAATATTTGATTTATTAATATATTATATGATTAATATATTAATTGGAAATAGTTACGATGAATTGATTAATTAGAATTGATTTGGATTTAATTCTAAGATTAATTTGCATTAATCATTCAAAGGACTCTTTGGTTTCCATAGGAGTTTCCTTGAGCAAGTATAAATAAGACACCATGGATGCCATATTTTCCACACACATATACTTGCTTTTATAGAGTTGAATTTATGCTCTAGTCTCCTCTCTCCTCAAGTCTTCTTGCTACTAGAGTTTTGGGTACAAGCCATTAGAGGCATCAATTTCTTTGGTGCTAGCTTTCCAAGATCTAGAAGAAGGATTCTACTCTGATTATTTGCAATAATAATCAAAAGGTATGCAACCCTAATTTTATGTATGAATTTAGATTTCATAGCCTCTCTCCTAGGGTTTTCTTGATATTCATAGTTAGTTGCTATCAATAGAGAAAACATAGATCCTTTCTACGTTGCATGTGAACTTAAGGGTTTAAGTGTTTTTCCACCACATGTATTTTTTGTTTATAACCTAGAAAACCCATCAGAATCTTCATACCCGACTCCTAATCTCAAAATAATCACCGAACTCTAACCGACTACAACCCATGCGAAAATACAACTCCCCTGACACATCCAATGATCAAACAACTCACGCAACTGACACCACCATCTTACTGCTACCGCTCCTCTCCAAGCAACGGTAGGGTTCGAACCTAAAAGTTCTTCCATAGGCATCCTCCAATCATACCATAATAGATGGAAAAACCACTGAACCCTGACCAGAGATCTCCCAAGAAACTCCCCTGAATCGATCCCGACAATGACCTGGATCAACAACTGAACACGCTGAACCCACTCAATCCAGATACAACCCTCGGCATGCAGAATGGCAAATAACGACCCTTGATAACCCAGAAAATAGCAGAGAATCAATCTGAGATATAACTTACCCAACCCAAGCAAAATCCAATGCAATCCAAATTCCCGATAACAACCCAGAAGAAAACATAAGATGACATACCCGCAAAACATTTGAAGGAATCCTAACCTCCTCCCCCTGAGTTACTCCGACCATACTGAGAACATGGTGCAAAACTCACTTCCGATCCTAACTGATAAGTACTAACAATAGGATCCTCCCTCATGAAGGATTCTAGAGATCAACAAGCTTTGGGCTTCAGATGAGCCCCCATTGCCCTACTACAAATTTAGCCCGAAAGGCCCCGAGATGACCATCCAAGAGCTCCAAAATCCCTTCTTTCCTGAACCATAGACCACCGAGGTCCTTTCAAAAATACTGCAAGTAATCTCCGATGAGATGAACTCCCGTGTCCGCGCATCGATAGGCTTAGTACCTGCTACTGAACCGTAACCAGAACCTGGACCCCATTCCTGAGTGCTCAACACCATACCGAAACAACATGCAACAGAACCCGAATATCCCCAAAAATCTTCTTCCCCTAGGATTCCTAGATTCTCCAAGACTCTCCCGATTCAAGTATGGATCCTATGCTTTCAATAGTACGGGCCCAATACTACCTTCCACACCTATCCATACTTTCCTCAAGAATCCTCCCAATTCCTCTAAGTCACCTTTTCAAATCCAACCACCAACACTTGCTAACCCATGCAATAGAACCCACTGAAGCAATCCATAGGCTTTCCAAGGTTCCTAACCTCACACTGCCATCAGCTGCTAAAGAACTCCCATAATGACAGTCACTGACCTTATGAATACAATCACATGCAACAAAGCTTAGATAATCCTTCGAGTAACAGGCTCATCCCTACAACAGTCGGACTCAAACAAGAGTTGTGCAATAGGTTCGAATCCATCACTCTGAGATTACCCAACCTTTGTCACATGTGAATTGACATATTCACTTAGCAGCTGACTCCCATCACCTAAGAGTTCTACAAAGCACAAAGCAAGCAGCATTCGAGCAGTAGCACTCCAATCCCACATACTACAACTCATACTAGGAGCTCCCACTTCTGCTACTGATTGCCTTACGAATACCAACTATACCCAACCAAACATCCCATGCTTCCTAGGCTACAAGGCATCACATAACAGGCCAACCTATCATTGGCTAATCAAAACTAGCATGCAAGTCTACAATATCATACAATAGGCACACAACACATCTCTCCAAGCATTCTATCATGCAAAAACTGAGCAGATTCTTAGCCCTAACTAGCATGCGATTTACAGATTCACAATTCAAAGCATAATAGATAACATGTATGGGTAATTTGGGAAAACTTACTTGAGCTCAGCTGATTGCATGCACCACACCCTTTCTTCTTTTAGAAAAACTCCTTTTCAAAAATATATTTCTTTTCCAAAATCCCAAAAGTAATGACATAGAATTTCCATTTTTAGATTAATAAATCATTAATACATAACATTTCCACAAAACCAAGGTAATCAAGATTCATCAAAACATCATCAATCAGAGTAAACCACAGAATGCGGAAACATGTGGTGTGTGCTCTGTAATCATCCTGAGCTCTTCCATTTTGAAAACCGAAGTACCTGAAACATAAATTGAAAATCGTAAGAACAAAGCTTAGTGAGTTCCCCAAGATACCACATACCATACAAACATAAAAAACATATTAGGACCCCACCCTCAATCGGACCTCTCCCGCTCTCGAGTCCCACTTGGCTTTGGGCCCCGCCCAACATCAAGCCCTGCCCGACATCGAGCCCCGCTCGAATTACATATATTTCAATTACCATGCCCCGCTTGACACTAGGCCCCGCCCGCAACACACATAATCATATGACTATATAAACATATAAACATAACCATACACACACATGCAATAATCACAAAGACTATTTCATACCATACAGTCGTTGAGCCTCGCCCGACATCGGACCTCGCCTAGTAAGCATAAAAACAGATACTTATAACTAGCATTCAACATACTCATCAAGCCCCGCCTAGCATCGGGTCATGCCCAGTAAACATGCCATCATACAATACATGCACGAGTCGCGCACACATGTAGCATCCTAACATATAACCCATGGGCCGGAATTGGTGCCTTCGACCCGCTAAAACCAGTGAGGAGACTCACCTCGCAATGCCGAATCACACAGAAGATCATGTTAGATTGGGTGTCTAAGCCCATAACTATAGTTGGTATGTACTTGATTTGATTTGTAGCAGGGTGCTTTTGGGTTGCCTTCACTCATGCAACTTGATAGGATAGCTAGTGGAGAAAAAGAGAGAGAGAGAGAGAGAGAGAGAGAGAGAGAGAGAGAGAGAGAGTATGATTTATTATATGAATAATAAATTGGTACTCGAAATGCTTTTATTAAAATATTATAAGAGTAATATATTATTTGGAAATTATATTATTAATTAGTAATTAATCAGAAATTAATTTGATATTAATTTTGGGATTAATGGAATTGATTAATAGTGGAGAGACTGGTTTTGCAAATCATTGATAGTTGCAAAGTTGGGCTGATGGACTCCTATGGGAGGACTGGATGAAATCTATAGGAGCTCTATAGAATTCGTACAAGGCTTCTATTGTGGCGGTTCATGGACTGCTTAAGGCCTAAGCAAGGAAATTAGGGTTTCCACCTGAAAACCCTAGCAATCACAGCTATATAAACCCTCTTAACCTAAGGATTTATGCCCTATGCTTTTCTAAGAGAACCCTAGCCGATTTCCTCATCTCTCCTACTCATCCTTGTTGTATTGGGTGTTTGTGACTCCATTAGAGGTGCAACACTTGGGGCACTAAGTTTTTAATAGTCAAGGTGGTTCTTGTTATTGCTACATAACAAGTGGGGTAATGATCAAACCCTAATATTATATATGAATTTTGAATTGTATATGCTAGATCTAGGGTTATTGCTTTGGTGTTCATATTTGTATGTTCAATAGAGAAAAACTTAGATCCAAAGCAATTAGGGTTGCATGATCACATAGGAATGTAGATACGCTCAAAACCCATCAGTGGTATCAGAGCCTAGGATGTTTTTCAATTGAATTGATGCAATAGTGAATTGTCCAAAGAACAAGAAAAACATTTTCTAATGTCTGATCAAAGAACTCGACGAGTTCAAGCATGACTCGTCAGTTTCCAGATTTTTCGAATTTTTGATCATATTTTGATTAGGATAATTACCATAACTCGTTTTTATTGCCTAAAATCGATTTTTCTGATTGGTAACTTGATATCCTTATCAAAATTAATGGATTTGGTTAAATTTGGATAAGATAAATTATTTTTAGATAAAGATAATGTTATTTTTAATTTAACCTAGTATTTTTGAATAGTTTAAAATACACCCTCATGGATTTTACTAATAAGATTAATTAAATGTTTAATTAAAAGAGAATTAATATATCCATAATATGGTTTAAACTTAATTGAATTAAAAATTTAATTTATTAAAAGATTAAACCTTAGCATTTTAAAAAGTTTAAAATACACCCTTATACTATATAAGATTAAAAGTTTAATTATATATATATATATATATATATATATATATATATATATATATAAGTAAAGGTTAGTCTTAACGTTAATAGGCCTCATTCACGAAGTTGGTCTATAAGGGGTGTTTAAGGAAGCGGCCTGTAAAATGACCGTCATTGGGTATCCACTCTTACCCACCGCACTCTTGACTAATGGAGGGTCGTTAGCCGAATGGGTATATAAACCCTCTTAACCTAAGGATTTATGCCCTATGCTTTTCTAAGAAAACCCTAGCCGATTTCCTCATCTCTCCTACTCATCCTTGTTGTATTGGGTGTTTGTGACTCCATTAGAGGTGCAACACTTGGGGCACTAAGTTTTTAATAGTCAAGGTGGTTCTTGTTATTGCTACATAACAAGTGGGGTAATGATCAAACCCTAATATTATATATGAATTTTGAATTGTATATGCTAGATCTAGGGTTATTGCTTTGGTGTTCATATTTGTATGTTCAATAGAGAAAAACTTAGATCCAAAGCAATTAGGGTTGCATGATCACATAGGAATGTAGATACGCTCAAAACCCATCAGTGGTATCAGAGCCTAGGATGTTTTTCAATTGAATTGATGCAATAGTGAATTGTCCAAAGAACAAGAAAAACATTCTGATGTCTGATCAAAGAACTCGACGAGTTCAAGCATGACTCGTCAGTTTCCAGATTTTTCGAATTTTTGATCATATTTTGATTAGGATAATTACCATAACTCGTTTTTATTGCCTAAAATCGATTTTTCTGATTGGTAACTTGATATCCTTATCAAAATTAATGGATTTGGTTAAATTTGGATAAGATAAATTATTTTTAGATAAAGATAATGTTATTTTTAATTTAACCTAGTATTTTTGAATAGTTTAAAATACACCCTCATGGATTTTACTAATAAGATTAATTAAATGTTTAATTAAAAGAGAATTAATATATCCATAATATGGTTTAAACTTAATTGAATTAAAAATTTAATTTATTAAAAGATTAAACCTTAGCATTTTAAAAAGTTTAAAATACACCCTTATACTATATAAGATTAAAAGTTTAATTATATATATATATATATATATATATATATATATATATATATATATATATATATATATAAGTAAAGGTTAGTCTTAACGTTAATAGGCCTCATTCACGAAGTTGGTCTATAAGGGGTGTTTAAGGAAGCGGCCTGTAAAATGACCGTCATTGGGTATCCACTCTTACCCACCGCACTCTTGACTAATGGAGGGTCGTTAGCCGAATGGGTATATAAACCCTCTTAACCTAAGGATTTATGCCCTATGCTTTTCTAAGAGAGCCCTAGCCGATTTCCTCATCTCTCCTACTCATCCTTGTTGTATTGGGTGTTTGTGACTCCATTAGAGGTGCAACACTTGGGGCACTAAGTTTTTAATAGTCAAGGTGGTTCTTGTTATTGCTACATAACAAGTGGGGTAATGATCAAACCCTAATATTATATATGAATTTTGAATTGTATATGCTAGATCTAGGGTTATTGCTTTGGTGTTCATATTTGTATGTTCAATAGAGAAAAACTTAGATCCAAAGCAATTAGGGTTGCATGATCACATAGGAATGTAGATACGCTCAAAACCCATCAGTGGTATCAGAGCCTAGGATGTTTTTCAATTGAATTGATGCAATAGTGAATTGTCCAAAGAACAAGAAAAACATTTTCTGATGTCTGATCAAAGAACTCGACGAGTTCAAGCATGACTCGTCAGTTTCCAGATTTTTCGAATTTTTGATCATATTTTGATTAGGATAATTACCATAACTCGTTTTTATTGCCTAAAATCGATTTTTCTGATTGGTAACTTGATATCCTTATCAAAATTAATGGATTTGGTTAAATTTGGATAAGATAAATTATTTTTAGATAAAGATAATGTTATTTTTAATTTAACCTAGTATTTTTGAATAGTTTAAAATACACCCTCATGGATTTTACTAATAAGATTAATTAAATGTTTAATTAAAAGAGAATTAATATATCCATAATATGGTTTAAACTTAATTGAATTAAAAATTTAATTTATTAAAAGATTAAACCTTAGCATTTTAAAAAGTTTAAAATACACCCTTATACTATATAAGATTAAAAGTTTAATTATATATATATATATATATATATATATATATATATATATATATATATATATATATATATATATATATATATATAAGTAAAGGTTAGTCTTAACGTTAATAGGCCTCATTCACGAAGTTGGTCTATAAGGGGTGTTTAATGAAGCGGCCTGTAAAATGACCGTCATTGGGTATCCACTCTTACCCACCGCACTCTTGACTAATGGAGGGTCGTTAGCCGAATGGGTATATAAACCCTCTTAACCTAAGGATTTATGCCCTATGCTTTTCTAAGAGAACCCTAGCCGATTTCCTCATCTCTCCTACTCATCCTTGTTGTATTGGGTGTTTGTGACTCCATTAGAGGTGCAACACTTGGGGCACTAAGTTTTTAATAGTCAAGGTGGTTCTTGTTATTGCTACATAACAAGTGGGGTAATGATCAAACCCTAATATTATATATGAATTTTGAATTGTATATGCTAGATCTAGGGTTATTGCTTCGGTGTTCATATTTGTATGTTCAATAGAGAAAAACTTAGATCCAAAGCAATTACGGTTGCATGATCACATAGGAATGTAGATACGCTCAAAACCCATCAGTGGTATCAGAGCCTAGGATGTTTTTCAATTGAATTGATGCAATAGTGAATTGTCCAAAGAACAAGAAAAACATTTTCTGATGTCTGATCAAAGAACTCGACGAGTTCAAGCATGAACTCGACGAGTTGGGTGAAGTCGACGACTTCCTTGCCCAACTCGACGAGTTGACTCGTCAGTTTTCAGATTTTTCGAATTTTTGATCATATTTTGATTAGGATAATTACCATAACTCGTTTTTATTGCCTAAAATCGATTTTTCTGATTGGTAACTTGATATCCTTCTCAAAATTAATGGATTTGGTTAAATTTGGATAAGATAAATTATTTTTAGATAATGATAATGTTATATTTAATTTAACCTAGTATTTTTAAATAGTTTAAAATACACCCTCATGGATTTTACTAATAAGATTAATTAAATGTTTAATTAAATGAGAATTAATATATCCATAATATGATTTAAATTTAATTGAATTAAAAATTTAATTTATTAAAAGATTAAACCTTAGCATTTTAAAAAGTTTAAAATACACCCTTATACTATATAAGATTAAAAGTTTAATTATATATATATATATATATATATATATATATATATATATATATATATATAAGTAAAGGTTAGTCTTAACGTTAATAGGCCTCATTCACGAAGTTGGTCTATAAGGAGTGTTTAAGGAAGCGGCCTGTAAAATAACCGTCATTGGGTATCCACGCTTACCCACCGCACTCTTGACTAATGGAGGGTCGTTAGCCGAATGGGTATATAAACCCTCTTAACCTAAGGCTTTATGCCCTATGCTTTTCTAAGAGAACCCTAGCCGATTTCCTCATCTCTCCTACTCATCCTTGTTGTATTGGGTGTTTGTGACTCCATTAGAGGTGCAAGACTTGGGGCACTAAGTTTTTAATAGTCAAGGTGGTTCTTGTTACTGCTACATAACAAGTGGGGTAATGATCAAACCCTAATAATATATATGAATTTTGAATTGTATATGCTAGATCTAGGGTTATTGCTTTAGTGTTCATATTTGTATGTTCAATAGAGAAAAACTTAGATCCAAAGCAATTAGGGTTGCATGATCACATAGGAATGTAGATACGCTCAAAACCCATCAGTGGTGTCAGAGCCTAGGATGTTTTTCAATTGAATTGATGCAATAGTGAATTGTCCAAAGAACAAGAAAAACATTTTCTGATGTCTGATCAAAGAACTCGACGAGTTCAAGCATGAACTCGACGAGTTGGGTGAAGTCGACGACTTCCTTGCCCAACTCGACGAGTTGACTCGTCAGTTTCCAGATTTTTCGAATTTTTGATTATATTTTGATTAGGATAATTACCATAACTCGTTTTTATTGCCTAAAATCGATTTTTCTGATTGGTAACTTGATATCCTTCTCAAAATTAATGGATTTGGTTAAATTTGGATAAGATAAATTATTTTTAGATAATGATAATGTTATTTTTAATTTAACCTAGTATTTTTAAATAGTTTAAAATACACCCTCATGGATTTTACTAATAAGATTAATTAAATGTTTAATTAAAAGAGAATTAATATATCCATAATATGGTTTAAATTTATTTGAATTAAAAATTTAATTTATTAAAAGATTAAACCTTAGCATTTTAAAAAGTTTAAAATACACCCTTATACTATATAAGATTAAAAGTTTAATTATATATATATATATATATATATATATATATATATATATATATATATATATATATATATATATATAAGTAAAGGTTAGTGTTAACGTTAATAGGCCTCATTCACGAAGTTGGTCTATAAGGGGTGTTTAAGGAAGCGGCCTGTAAAATGACCGTCATTGGGTATCCACTCTTACCCACCGCACTCTTGACTAATGGAGGGTCGTTAGCCGAATGGGTAGGATAGGACATTAAATCCTCATTAAAAGTATAATGAATTATAAATTAACTAAACCTTTTATAAATTCTCAATCTTAGTTACTTTAGGAAAATGTGAATTTGATGCTAACCCATGAAATTGCACATTGCACCTTATTGGTCGTTATTGGAGCGTGTGTGGTTAGCCGGCACACTAATTTGGGATTAATGAAGGATGGCAATAGGTAGCTCGTAAATTATCGTTGATCAATGGAGCATGTGTGGTTAATCGGCACGTTGATTAGATGATAAATGATATCGAGAGCACCAAGCTAATTTTCATGGTTATTCACACCTTGTTTGTGATCCTCGGTTTCCCCGTCACAAACTTGAAGGGCATAATCGAGATTAAACATGCCATTGAAAAGTTCAATGAATCTCAAAAGATCTAGGAATTTCATTTAAAACCTAATTCGTTAAAATTTCATTTTCATGGTGGAATTGGTAAATCGTCATTTACCTACCTTTAAATAATTTACAATTAGATTACAGCATCCCTCTTCCGAATTGTGAATTATTGTGTTGGGTCCTAGCCTTGATATTTCATTTGGGTGTTATATCAAGGATTGTATCAACTAACTTCAATTTCTCCCTTTGTAGATGTGTAGTTCTGACAACTATGGTCTTCCTAAATCCTTTAGAAAAGGTTTTCCTCTTGAAGATGATCCTCCACGTGTCGATCAAGGTGAAAGATATATCCCTTCTTCGTGCATTGGTGGAACTGGATATCATTCTTCTCTTCCTCCACATCCTCCAGTGATTCTCCCTGACCCACGTTTTCGTCGACGTGAAAAGTTCAAGGCCACTCAAGCCCTATTGGCATGCAAGCATCGAGATGGAAGTCCTGTGTGTGTACACGTTCTGAAGATGAAGCTGCACATTGACAGACTCAGAATGTTGGATGTCCTTTTCCCAAGGAAGCTGGTTGTTGGCTTGGTTCTTTAATCACTTCTTGAGTCATATGGTCAGTTCGTTAAGGACTACTATATGACAGACCACGACGTGACCCTTATTAATCTGATGTATTGCTAATTGCTGCTGAATCAGCAATGATTTGGCGCACTGGTAAATCAAAATTGATTGGAAGATCCACTTCCCAAATTTCCATGGACATAGGTAACAACAACGTTGATAGTCCATAAATGATTTCTTCTCCTAAGGGAGAGAAATTAGCCAAGGTCGAAAAGTTTGACCGTAAGAGAAAGGCTGACTCTGAGATAGTTCCACGTGTTACTCCTAAAGAGTCCATTTGTTTCTACTGTCAAATGAAGGGGCATTGGAAGCGAAGCTGCCCTGAATACCTGAGAGATCTAAGAGATGGTAAAGTCAAATTGTATGGCTCTACTTCAGGTACATTCACTATCTAACTCTATTAAGTTCCTATTTATAGATTCTTACATGATGTGATAAGATTGCATTTTCACGTTTTGTAGAATCTAAGAGAAAGAAGGAAAGCTTAAAGGAAAAGTAAGCTGATTCTGATCATGAAGAAGTGGATTTTGGTCGCATGGTTCGATGATCATATTTTTGAGCTGCTACTTAGGAGTTATGATAGATTGCTTAGGAATATTTAGAAACATAGTTTTGATATGTATTTGCATTGTAAGGACAAGTTTTTCGCATTTTATTAATAAAATAAGTTTTTGATTTTATCTTATTTTACGTATCCTTGCAATGGCATTGGTGAAAATTGGTGTTTATATTTCTATTGTTAGCAATGTTGAAAAAGGCTTTGATTCTTGGATATATCGTTTGTGGTAGTGTCGTAATTTACCAAGTGAGGAAGGATTCTCATCACCCAAGTTTCAATTGGACAGAAACTTGGAATCATATGATTTGAATTGTGTGATGTATGAGAATCTTGATCCTTGGGAAATTGGGACTGATTCCTTATCCACATATGTATGTGAGTCAAGTGAAAGACTAAAGGATGTAGTACACATTGATGTCGACTGGTCAGATCCACCACAAAGGAAAAGAAGTCTATTTGTCATGATTTATTGATAGTTTAGTAAATATGGTTATGCTTACAAGTTTAAGTGTAATTCAGATACATTAAAAGGTTTCAATGTATAGCAGAACGAATAAGAAGAATCAAATTGGGAAGAAAGATAAAAGTTTCTCCAATCTGAAAGGAAATGAGAGTACTTTAGTATCGTGTTTATGATCATCCTAATGATTATGGAACCATGTCACAATTGATCCTCTAAGGACACCGTAGTACATTTACATGAATAAGAAGAGGTATCGGGAATTGTTGAAATGGTTAAATCAAAATGATAAATCGTACTTCGTTCCAAAAATCAAGTTTTAGAGTTATACTCTAGTTACTCCAAGATTGGACCTTGAGTAACATGCTCTAAGTATGTAGCACCTGGTTCCTGGTATGTAAATTTATCTAAGTATTTTGCATTTTTAGCCTTGGACTCGGCGAGTTGTAGGCCCGACTTGCCGAGTAGAGCCGGGACATGGAACACGTTTAAGTTGGCGACTCGGCGAGTCCATATTCTGGACTCGGCGAGTCCCCGCTGTCTGGTGAAACCCTAATTCCAAGGGTTTGCACCCTATTTAAACCAACCTTATGCGCCCCAAGCTCGCCCCCATTCACCCTCAGAGCCCCCTATATCGTTCTAACATCGTTCCTTGTGAAATTGAAGTGCTTGGTGTGATTTCTTGAAGACTTTGAGAGAGAAAGGAGAGTAGATCAAGAGGAGAGGAAGGAGGCCAGGCATCTTGGTGTTATTTCAGAGATTTCCTTGAGGTATAACTCAGTTTCCCTCTGTTCTCATGCTTATAGTCCCTTAGAGCTCCATTAAAGTCCTTCTTGAGCCATTTCCAAGCTTGGGTATGAACTAGGGTCTGTGATAAGCCGATCAACCTTTAGATCTAGGCTTGATTGAGCTCTAGGAGCTCGGATCCACTGCCTTTATGAAGCCATATTGCATGAAAGCCCTAGATCTACTCTTTTAGTGCATTTTGAGCCCTAAAACCTTCATTGGTGTTTATTTACACGTAAAGTTGGAAACTTTACGTGTTAATCAAGACCTAGGAACCTAGATCTACGTATGGAATGAGCTGGATCCAAGCAAAATCGAGTATATATTAGTGGCATGTGGCCGACTCGGCGAGTCGTTCATCAGACTCGGCGAGTCGAGTCGCGAGTCCTCGAGTTTTCCCCTTTTCGTGTTGCTGAGTGGAGTCGTGAGTCATGGGGGGGTGACTCAGTGAGCCGGAAGCCAGACTCACTCATGGAGGAACTCGGCGAGTCAATGCCCTGACTCGGTGAGCCTCAAGAACAGACTCGACGAGTTGTTCATACAACTCGGCGAGTAGGATGAAGGACTAGTGGTCATCGGTTTAGTAGGGAACTCGTCGAGTCAATGCCTAACTCGACGAGTAGAGACGAGATTATGGTCAATCGAGTGGATAGGGACTCGGCGAGTTGGCAAGCCAACTCGGCGAGTCGGGTCAACTGGAAGTTGACTTTGATTTTGACTCTTGGTTTAGTTAGGGGTAAATGGTCATTTTACCCTGAGGGCGGTTAGCAGTATTTGACTGAGTGTTTTTGTGGGAATTATAGCCGGAGGATTTCCGGAGCAGCAGCAGCAGCAGAAGTCAGTCAGTTCCCACGCAGATTAGCAGCCACTTTGAGGTGAGTTACCTTCCAGTAGCGGTGGGTCTACGGCCACAATGCCGGCCCACCAGTAGGAGTTGCATAATAGATGATTGTCTCTGTGATATTCATCTAGGGTTGTTACTACCTGTGATATGTTTATGTGCTAAAATGACATGATGCTATGTACTAGTGACTGTAGGGGGAGATAGTCCCCAGATTATCGGCCAATAGAGTCGAAGGGGCGGTCGTGCCCAGCCATGCTAGATAGATTATGTGATAAATGTGTTATGTGGTAGTAGTAAGGGGGTGAAATAGTCCCCAGTACCCGGTCGAGAGGACCGAAGGGGAGACCAGCACCCAGATATGCTAGTCAGTACCCGGTCGAGAGGACCGAAGGGGAGGCCAGCTCCCAGATATGTTAGACAGTACCCGGTCGAGAGGACCGAAGGGGAGACCAGCACCTAGATATTCTAGTCAGAACCCGGTCGAGACCGAAGGGGAGGCCAGCTCCCAGATATGCTAGACAGTATCCGGTCGGGAGGACCGAAGGGGTAGGTCGGGCACCCAGATATGCCGGACAATATATGTATGTTATGTAACTGTATGGTAGGTGGTATGATGGGGGAACTCACTAAGCTTTGTGCTTACAGTTTATAGTTTTGTTTTCAGGTACCTCTTCGTCGAAGGGGAAAGAGCTGGCGCGGTAGCGGCACATCATACACACACATTGATTTTCGCATCATGAGTTATTCTGGAATTTGTACTCTGACATTATTATGTTTTTATAAAATGGTTTCCGGACACGCGACATTTTTATGAAATGATATGATCAGTGAATGTTTTATTTCTAATGTTTGCTAAGTATATGTTTCAAAAATGAAATTTTTTTTGGCTCGTATTTTGGGATGTTACAAGTTGGTATCAGAGCCCTGGTTTGAGGGATTCGGACACACCTTCGGGGGATGTCTGGACTCAAATCGAGGGATTAAAAGATTTTTATAAAGAAACGATTTTCTAAAGACTGGGTAAAAGAGTTTCGAGAAAGAACGAGGTGTGTGATGTGCGCGACCGGCCGAGCTCAAGTAAGTTTTCCCCAAAGTACCCATACAAGTTTATGTTATGATTATCAGTTTCAGTTTCAGTAGAACAGCATGCTAGAATAGGACTAAGGATCTAGGAATGATGCCTTATGTGCCTGCTTTATGTGTTCCAGCTTTATGAGAATTGCATGCTAGTACCGAGTAGACAGTAGTAGGATAGCCTGTTTAGGTTATGCCTGATAGTATGAGCTTAGCAGTGTATGCTAGTACAAATCAGTCGATATGATAGCCAGAGTAGTACATACTTGATTATGTGTACTCAATGTCCGAATGCTGCTTGCTATGTGCTTTTAGGAGTTCTAGTTGTCTTTCACTAACTAGTAAACGAATATGTTAATATACATATTGCAAGGACTAAATAATTTCAGAGGGTTGGGTCTAGCCCTATTTCGCAGCTCTTGTTTGATTCCAACCGTTGTAGGGTAGGATCCCTCATTCGAAGAATTATCTAGTCTGAGTAATATGTAATAGTATTCGCAAGCTAGTTAGGGGAAGAAAGCAGGGACTTCTTATGCAGCTGAGGGCGGAGAGTGGGTTGGCGACTTCCTAGGGAGAGCCTAGGATGAGATTAGCATGAGATCAACAGTAGTAGTAGGGACTTGGTGGAGTCGAGGCAGTTCTTGAGGAAAGTACGGATAGATGTGGAAGGTAGTATGGGCCCGTACTACTGAAAGCAGAGGATCCGTACTTGAATTAAGGGAGGCTGAGGCGAGACCAGGAACCTTGTAGTAGACGTGATCCCTTTAGATGTATCAGTACCACTGACAGTAGTCGTTATGTATTGCAGAATGGTGGAACTACGCTCGAGGCCAGCAGTTGGCAGTTCAGGAGAGGGATCGGGTTCGGGATCAGGTTCCGAGCCAATAGACGAGAGGCTACGTGAGTTCATCGCGTCAGAGATCACCAGAGGCATCCTTGATTCGACTCCCATTATCTTCGGGTCGATCAAGGAAGGGATAGTGGAGTTGATGGAGGATCGCCTCAGGGCATTCAGGAGTGACATGGCATCTGGCCAGTCAGGATCTCGCACACTGTCCTTCAAGGACTTCCGGGGCAGTGGTGCGCCGGATTTTCACGGGGCGAAGGACCCCATAGCTGCCAGGCGATGGATTGCAGACATTGAGTCTGCACAGTTGACTAGCTTCTGCCCCGAGGGGTCGAAGGTGAGATTTGCAGCAGGATGTTTGAGAGATCGAGCTAGGGATTGGTGGGAATCCGTTGGTGACTCGTTGGGAGCCTCGGCTGTCGAGGCTATGACATGGTCGGACTTTGTGACCAGGTTCAGGGCAGAGTTTGCGCCGGCTGTCGAGCTTCAGCAGCTGGCCAGGGAGTTCCTAGATATGAGACAGACGACGGAGACTGTGGCGGAGATCACCGCCAAGTTCCGGGAGAGAGCGTTACTGGTGCCCCAGTACGCGGGTGATGAGGATATGAGGAGGGCCCGCTATCATGACATGCTACGAGCTGACATTCGGGAGCATGTCAGTTTTTCAGCTTGCCCTACCCTGGACTCTATGGTTGCTAGGGCAAGGGAGAGGGAGATAGACCTGGAGCACATTCGAAAGAGAAAGGCGGAAGAGGGGCATGTTATGGGGGCTTCGGGGAAGAAGCCCAAGGGACCAGATGCGGGGCCGAAAGGCCAACAGGGACGGGGCCGCTGCAGGAAATGCGGCAAGACACACGAGGGAGCGTGAAAGTTAGGATCGTCAGGCTACTACAAGTGCGGCAAGTTAGGGCACTTCAGCAGGGATTGTACCGCCCCTGCACCTGTGTTACAGACGTCAGAGTTGCTGTGTTTCCACTGCAACTAGAGGGGGCACAAGAAGGCCAATTGCCCCCAGTTGACAGCAGCAGCGCCAGTAAAGGCGCCAGCTCCAGCGACCCTGCGGATTACCGATGGCCGGCAGGGCAAGGCAGAGACTCCAGTGGTGAGGAGTCGGGCATTTCAGCTGACTACCGAGGAGGCACGCGCTGCACCCGATGTAGTGACGGGTATGATTCTTTCCCTCTAGTTTACTTTTATGACGTTTATGTTATTGATATGTGCTCTGTTTAGGATCGTTCCATGTGAACGGTATCCCAGTACAGGTACTGTTTGATTCGGGCACTACCCGATCATTCGTTTCTCTTGCGCTTCGCAAGAAGTTTTCTGAGTCTTCGGGTATGTTAGATTGCCCTCTAGAGGTCGAGATTGCGGACGACCGATCAGTGCGAGCATCTGAGGTCTTCCGAGATTGTGTGCTGAGGTTATTTGAGGAGCGCTACTTGGTAGACTTGGTTCCCATTCCATTGCGTGGGAACAAGGTGATTATAGGCATGGATTGGCTCAGCCCTAATGGGGCAGTGATCGACTGCGCGCAGCAGTTGGTGCGGATCAGTACCCCAAGTGGGGGAGAGCTGGTGATTCAGGGCGAGAGGCCACAACGAGGACCGGCCTTATGTTCAGCAGCGAGAGCTAGGCGTTACCTTCAGCAGGGTTGCGCAGGTTATGTCGCGTATGTTATGGATACCCGGGAGGCGGGTAGGGCGACGGTGGGCGATATGCCCGTAGTATGAGAATTCGCGGATGTATTCCCCGAGGAGTTGCCAGGGATACCTCCGGAGCGACAGGTGGAGTTCAGGATCGACCTAGTCCCTGGTGCGGCTCCGATAGCCAAGGCACCGTATCGGTTGGCTCCTCCTGAGATGCAGGAGTTGTCTACACAGCTTCAGGAGTTGTTAGACAAGGGTTTCATTCGACCGAGCAGTTCACCCTGGGGAGCCCCGATTCTGTTTGTGAAGAAGAAGGATGGGTCGCATCGTATGTGTATAGACTATAGGGAGCTGAACAAGGTAACGGTGAAGAACCGTTACCCACTCCCGAGGATTGACGACCTCTTTGACCAGCTTCAGGGAGCATCTTGGTTCTCCAAGATAGATTTGTGTTCAGGGTATCATCAGATGAGGGTTAGGGAGGAGGATGTGCAGAAGACGGCGTTTCGGACGCGTTATGGCCACTATGAGTTTGTGGTGATGCCTTTCGGGCTCACCAATGCTCCTTCCGCGTTCATGGACCTCATGAACCGCGTGTGCAGATCGATGTTAGACCGGTCTGTGATAGTGTTTATTGATGATATCTTGGTTTACTCCAAGATGCAGGAGGAGCATGAGGAGCATCTGCGAGAGGTTCTAGAGACCTTGAGGAGGGAGAACTTGTACGCCAAGTTCTCCAAGTGTGATTTCTGGTTGCGCGAAGTGCAGTTTCTTGGGCACCTTGTCAACCAGAACGGGATTTCGGTAGATCCGGCCAAGGTAGAGGCCGTGATGAGATGGGAGGTTCCGAAGTCTCCATCTGAGATTCGGAGTTTCATGGGATTAGCTGGCTACTATCGGAGATTCATCCAGGATTTCTCCAAGATAACATTACCCCTGACCAGGCTAACGAGGAAGGCTGTGGTCTTTCGTTGGGGGCCTGAGCAGCAGGCAGCGTTCGAGACACTGAGGCAGAGATTGTGCGAGGCGCCAATCTTAGCCCTGCCAGAGGGCATGGAGGATTTTGTTGTGTACTGCGATGCGTCCATCTCAGGTTTGGGCGCAGTATTGATGCAGAGAGGGCACGTCATCGCCTACGCGTCGAGGCAGCTGAAGCCTCACGAGGCGAACTACCCGACGCATGATTTGGAGTTGGGGGCTGTTGTGTTCGCCCTCAAGATATGGCGACATTACCTCTATGGGGTTCGATGTACGATTTACACGAACCACAAGAGCTTGAGGTACCTCATGGATCAGCCGAATCTGAACATGAGGTAGCGTCGGTGGTTGGACGTGGTAAAGGATTACGACTGCGAGATCCTTTACCATCCGGGAAAGGCCAACGTGGTGGCCGATGCGCTTAGCCGCAAGGCGGCACCGATCAGGGATATCTGTCTGTTGGATATAGTGTCTAAGTCCATAACTTTATTTGGTATGTACTTGACCCGACCCGGCATGGTCCATTTGGGTTGCATGGCATTGCAATACTTGGATAGACTAAATGAGAGAATAAGGCACTTATCATTATTAATATATTATAAGTTCTAATATATTAATAATAGTATTATTTAATTAGTATTGATCAAGTATTAATCTAGTATTAATTTGGTGATCAAAGTGAGACTAATTAAATATATAGGGTTGATTATGACAATCATCAATTCTTTTATGGTGGATTAATGATCCATGGTTTATGGGTTATGGATGTAACCATATGGAGCTCCATGGATAGTCCATGGGAGTTACAAATCCATGGGTCATGGGAAATCAAGAGTCATGACAAATAAGGGCATTCATGTGTAAACCCTAATTGTGACAACACTATAAAAGGAACCCTATGGCTAGCAAAATGAGGACCTAGTGTACATAGTGTTACTAGAGAGGGCATAACCAAATTTGAGTGCTAGAAGTATTCTCTCAAGTTATTCCAAGTCTTGTGGTGTTGTGTGAAGCATTTGAGGCACAACATTTGGGGTGCTAGGCTCACAAAGTCTTGAAGGAATCCAAGCAACAACAAGGTGTGTATTTCTACTAGTTTTATGTTTTATGTAATCCCCATGCCATGCTAGTTAGGAAATAACCTTGAAAAAGAAATTTGCATGTATATAGAGAAAACATAGATTCAAGGTTATTAGGGTTGCATGTACACTTAGGAAGTGTTAGAATGCTCAAAAACCCATCAGTGGTATCAGAGCCTAGGATTGTTTTCTGTATACTTGATGCAAAACTGCTTAAAAATCGAAAATTCTGCATTCTGACGACTGGACTCGCCGAGTCCATGAACAAATTCATCCTACTCGGCGAGTAGAATAATGCACTCGGCGAGTAGGAGCGTGCTGGGCAGTTTTTTTCGAGTTTTGTTGCTGGAAATGGATTAAGATCATTATCCCAATCTGTTTTGGACTTGTAAAACCTGTTTTTCAAAATGATAATGATTATGTTAACCCATTTTACATGACTTTTATCAATTTTCAAGTATTATATATGTTTATATGATTTCTTGAAATTGCTTGACATGAATTTGTGTTCTTATGAGTTTTTAGAAGATCATAGGAATTATGTGTAACCACCATGTGTGTTTAATTCATGATCTTAATGGCTATGATGGTGTCCATAACTTGTCCTCAAGTTATGGATAACCAAAAGTCACTTCCTTTAATTGTGATTAAAGAACTAAAGAGGTTTCATAAAATGAAGAGTCTTCATTTTATGAACCATTAAAACTCATAAGTTACAAATTGAAGAGACTTGGAATAGTTTCAATTCTTGCCCTCAAGTTTTGGAATTTGAAAAGTCTTATACTTTAATACTTTAATTCCAAATTAAACCTTGGATTTTTAAAAAGTTTAAAAATCAACACTTATACTATTATTATAATTTTATTATATAGATATGTATAAGAATATGTCATTCTTACCGTTAGTAGGCCTCATTCACGAAACCGGTCTATAAGGGGGGTATAAGGTTGTTGCCTATAAAATGGTGACTTAATGGGTGTCCACTCTCACCCACCGCTTCCTTGATCGGTGGAGGGTCGTTAGCCAAACGGGTAGGATACGACTTTAAATACTTGTTAAAAGTATAATGAATTATAAAGTAACTATACATTATAAATTCCCAATCTTAGTTACTTTAGGAAAATGTGAAATTGGTGCTAGCCCATAAAATTACACTTTGTACCTTACCAAGTCGTTAGTGGAGCGTGTGTGGTTAACCGGCACACTAACATGGACTAGTAAGAGTGGCAAAGGGTAACTTGACCTTATTATAGATTGGTGGAGCGTGTGTGGTTAACCGGCACATCGATTAGGTAATATTGTTAAGGGTACCAAGTCAATTTGTATGGTTATTCACACCTTGTTTGTGATCCTCGGCATCCCAGTCACAAACTTGAGAGGGCACAATCGAGATTCAAACATGTCATTGAAAAGTTCAATGTATCTCAAAAGATCTAGGAGTTTCAAAACCAATAAAACCTAATAATAAAATATTTCGTTCTTATGGTGGAAATTGGTAAATCGTCATTTACCTACCTTCAAATATTTTATAGTATGGATTACGGCATCCCTCTTCCAACTATAAATAGTTTGTTGGGTCCTAGCCTTAATATTTCATTTGGGTGAATTATTAAGGATTCCTAATCTAATGAAACTTGTCTTTCTTTCCTTTCAGATGTCTTCCAACAATGCTTCTGGCTCAAACCCAACAGGCTCCTTTTCCCTTATGAACTTGTGTGGTAAGGTCATCTTTGATGGATCCAATTTCAATGAGTGGATCAGAAACATCAGAATGATTACCCGCTATGAGGACAAAGAATATGTCCTCGATAGGGAGCTTAAGGTTGTGAGTGAAGCCACTGCTACTCCTGAAGAGTTTGCGGAGTTTGTTGCACATGAAAAGGATGCTACTAAAGTAGCATGCATCATGATGGCCACCATGACTCCTGAACTTCAAAAATCCTATGAAGATTTCTACCCCTATGAGATGCACCTGGATCTGATGGAAAGGTACCATCAGAGTGCGCGTCAGCAGAGGTATGAAATCATCTCCTCCATGATAACCGCAAGGATGAAGGATGGTGAACCCATCACCGGTCACTTGCAGAAGATGCAAAGGTTCGTTGACCGGTTGCTGAAGCTAAATGTTGACTTTCCTGAGGAAATGGTGATTGACATCATTCTCCATTCCTTACCTCCAAGTTATGATCAGTTTCATATGACTTATCATATGAACAAGGAGGAAGTCACACTTAGCAAACTTCAAGGACTCTTAAGGACAGCTGAAAATGGCCTTAAGGGTAAAGCGGTTGCTACTTCTACTCCTTCAACAGCCCCTGTTCTGGCTATTGGGCAGGGAAAGGGTAAGAAGAGGAAAAGCCCTTCGAAGGGTACCAAGGGTAAGACTCTTGATGGTTCCTCTTCAAGTGGGACAAAGAAAGGTCCCATTACTCCTTCTTCAAACCCAAAGGAAGCACAGTGCTTCTATTGCCAGGATAAGGGACACTTCAAGCGAAGCTGCCCCAAATATCTGCAAGATCTAAAGGATGGGAAGGTTAAACCCACCCATGCAGGTATTTACACAATATTGTCTAACAACTCATCTAATGCTAATTCTTGGGTGCTTGATACAGGGTGTGGTATTCACATTTGTACTGATTTGCAGGCACTAAGAAGAAGTAAGCAAGTGGAGCACGGGAAGATAAACTTAGTCATGGGCAACAGGAAAGCATCACCTGTTACCAAGATAGGAGTTTATTCTTTATTGCTTAATAATGGGTTAATGTTAGATTTGAATAAGTGTTGTTACTCGCCCGAAATGGCGAGAAATATTATTTCCTTTCATGGCTTGTACAAACAAGGTTTTACATTTTCATTTGATAATAAAAATGGTGCTATTAATGTTTATTACAATGATGTATTTCACTTTAAAGCATTACCTTGTGATGGTGTATATGAAGCCGTGAATGTTGTAGACAATCTAGGAAATAATGTGTTGTATATTGATTCTTCAGATAGCTTGGATAAAGCATCCTTGTGGCATTGTCGTCTTGGACATGTTAACAAGAAGTGCATAGGCCAACTCCAAAAGGCTGGAGTCTTGGAATCATTTGACCTCAAATCAGATGATAGTTGCGAGTCTTGTTTACTTGGAAAAATGACAAAGTCACCCTTCACAGGTACTTGTGATAGGGGTGAAGGTTTGTTGGACCTTGTACACACGGATGTGTGTGGGCCCTTCAGAGTTGCTACAAGGGATGCTAATCGCTATTATGTGACTTTTACTGATGATTACAGTAGATATGGATATATTTACTTGATCAAGCATAAGTCAGAAACCTTTGAAAAGTTCAAAGAGTTTAAGCAGGAAGTTGAGAATCAATTGGGCAGGAACATCAAGATGCTCCGATCCGATCGAGGAGGAGAGTATCTTAGCATTGAGTTCCTTGACTATCTTAAGGAATGTGGGATTGTCTCACAATTGACACCTCCCAGGACACCACAGTTGAATGGTGTAGCTGAGAGGCGCAATCAAACCTTGTTGGATATGGTTCGTTCCATGATGAGTCGAGCTTCGTTACCAATCTCTTTCTGGGGGTATGCCTTAGAGACTGCCGCCCATATCCTTAATCTAGTCCCTACTAAAAAGGTTGCCAAAACACCTCACGAGATGTGGACTGGGAAAGTTCCCAATTTGGACCACATCAAGATTTGGGGTTGTGAAGCTTTCGTGAGGCGTGAGACTCATGATAAGCTTGAACCTCGAAGTGAGAGGTGTATTTTCATCGGCTACCCACAGAGATCCTTTGGTTACCTCTTCTACAGACCCAGTGATAATGTGGTTTTTGTAGTAAGAAGAGGAGTCTTTCGTGAGAGAGAATTCATAAGCCAAGGGGACAGTGGGAGGCAAATTGACCTTGAAGAGCTTCAAGAGTCAAGTGGTGAAGGAACCTCAAATGCTATCGACCAACCTGAGGAGGAAACTCCTGTTGATCCGATAGATGAGTCTGTACCTCCAAGACGTTCCACTAGGGTGAGGAACACACCTGATTTTTATTATGGTTATCACATCAACACTGAAGGTGATACGTTTATTAGTGATAGTACACTATTAGAGTATTGTTAGCCATAGCTGCATTTCATGATTATGAAATATGGCAAATGGATGTCAAAACCGCTTTCCTTAATGGAAAGTTAGCTGAGGATGTTTACATGGCTCAACCAGAGGGTTTTGTCGATATAAGATACCCTAATAGAGTGTGTAAGCTTGATAAATCCATTTATGGATTGAAACAAGCATCTCGCAGATGGAATCTTTGCTTTGATGAGAAAGTCAAAGAGTTTGGCTTTTCTAGGAGTGAGGATGAGTCTTGTGTGTATGTCAGGGCTAGTGGGAGCATAGTTAGCTTCTTGGTGTTGTATGTGGATGACATACTTCTCATAGGAAACGACGTCCCAACCTTGCAGGAGGTTAAGTCCTGGCTTGGGAAGTGTTTCGCTATGAAGGACCTTGGGGAAGCTGCCTATATCCTAGGGATAAGGATATTGAGAGATAGGAGTAAGAGACTAATTGGACTTAGTCAAAGTACTTATGTGGATAAGGTACTGAAGAGGTTCAGTATGCAAGATTCCAAGAAAGGAGAATTACCAATCCAGAGTAAAGCCAAGCTAAGTAGGACTCAGAGTCCGAGTACAGAGGCTGAGATAGCTGAGATGAGTCATATACCATATGCTTCCGCTGTGGGCTCGATCATGTATGCTATGACTTGTACTCGCTCTGATGTGGCCTTTGCTTTGAGCATGGTCAGTAGATATCAAGGGAACCCTGGCAAGGCATACTGGACAGCGGTAAAGAACATTCTCAAGTATCTGCGGAGGACTAAGGATTGGGTCCTTACCCTCGGAGGCAGTGATGACTTGAGAGTGGAAGGGTATAGCGATGCTAGCTTCCAGACTGATAGGGATAATTTCCGCTCTCAGTCGGGCTGGGTCTTTATCCTAAATGGAGGGGCAATTACTTGGAAAAGTTCCAAGCAGGAGACAGTAGCTGATTCTACTTGTGAATCAGAGTACATAGCAGCAAGTGAAGCAGCTAAGGAGGCGATATGGCTAAAGAACTTCATCGGAGACCTTGGAGTTGTACCAGCTATAAAGGAGCCAATGGAAATTTTCTGTGACAATGAAAGTGCGGTTGCTTTGGCTAAGGAACCAAGAGATCACGGGAGATCTCGGCACATTGACAGAAAATACCATTTCATCAGACTTCGAATAGAAGAAGGACTCCTCGTTGCTAAGAGGGTATCATCAGATGAGAACCCGGCAGATCCCCTCACGAAGGGACTGAGCAGGGTTAAGCATTTACAGCATGCAAGGCGCATTGGGCTGAAGGATGATATTAGTTTCAATAATTAGATTCCTAAAACTTGTAAAATGTAATTGACATTTGATGATAAATAAAAGTTGTTATTTATTTATGAGTAAGGTGTTACTATCTTGTGTTGATTGTTTACTATGTTTCAATTTTGCATGTTTTTACTTCCAGAATAATTATGTTATTATTCAAACCATCCACAGTCAGTCAAACTTTGGAAGTAAGTATTGATTTAAGACTGTCATGAATTTGGCTTGTATGATTTGTCTAAAAGTGCTTTGGACAATGCAATGGTTGCTACAACATTCATGAGTACTCATAAGGGCTGAGTATTGGATCCAACCCACGCTCACTTGCATCACTTCATGGAATTTATCTCGAGTGATCGTGAGACGGTAATATCATATAAATCTTCAAACCTAGAGATATGAGTTGTTGACTATGAGTTGGTTATTCATTGATTGCACGAAAACGCATTGGTAACTCGATGTCATAAAACGTGCCTTTGTGAATAATTCAACAAGTAGTTAGTACAAGCATATCAGTCGAAGTTTATCTGTTCCTTCTAGAAATAGAAGCGATATCTGGGCCCCTCGATGATTTGGTTTTGACCTATGTACCGGGCCCGGTCAGAACCTAATTAATGTGTTCAATTTAGTTCTATGTCGAAACAAATCAGAGATCGAGAAACAAATGCTGGACAATAAGTAAGACCATGTTCCATGTGTTTGTCCAGCTGATATCATGAGAACAGAGGATTATATGATCACTTATCTTAAATGGCGTATCATCATCATCTCAGTTCCGAGAGACTTTGAAAGAGCTACGATTGCTAGTCGGATTTTGAAGTCATATTTGCAAATATGGTTATTAGACTTATCCAAGTGGGAGACTGTTGGATATAGTGTCTAAGTCCATAACTTTATTTGGTATGTACTTGACCCGACCCGGCATGGTCCATTTGGGTTGCATGGCATTGCAATACTTGGATAGACTAAATGAGAGAATAAGGCACTTATCATTATTAATATATTATAAGTTCTAATATATTAATAATAGTATTATTTAATTAGTATTGATCAAGTATTAATCTAGTATTAATTTGGTGATCAAAGTGAGACTAATTAAATATATAGGGTTGATTATGACAATCATCAATTCTTTTATGGTGGATTAATGATCCATGGTTTATGGGTTATGGATGTAACCATATGGAGCTCCATGGATAGTCCATGGGAGTTAAAAATCCATGGGTCATGGGAAATCAAGAGTCATGACAATTAAGGGCATTCATGTGTAAACCCTAATTGTGACAACACTATAAAAGGAACCCTATGGCTAGCAAAATGAGGACCTAGTGTACATAGTGTTACTAGAGAGGGCATAACCAAATTTGAGTGCTAGAAGTATTCTCTCAAGTTATTCCAAGTCTTGTGGTGTTGTGTGAAGCATTTGAGGCACAACATTTGGGGTGCTAGGCTCACAAAGTCTTGAAGGAATCCAAGCAACAACAAGGTATGTATTTCTACTAGTTTTATGTTTTATGTAATCCCCATGCCATGCTAGTTAGGAAATAACCTTGAAAAAGAAATTTGCATGTATATAGAGAAAACATAGATTCAAGGTTATTAGGGTTGCATGTACACTTAGGAAGTGTTAGAATGCTCAAAAACCCATCAGATGACAGTGGTGACTCTGCTTTTGGAGCGGATCCGGGAGGCTCAGCAGGAGGCTATGAAGGAGGAACATCGGAAGAGCGAGCGGATTGTGGGACAGGTTTCCTCCTTCGACTATGATAGTCGAGGGTTATTGACACTACACCGTAGGGTGTGGGTACCGTATCACGGGGGTGTGCGTCAGGTTCTGATGGAGGAGGCGCACAAATCCCGATTCTACATTCATCCCGGGGCAACGAAGATGTATAGAGAACTTCGTCTAGACTATTGGTGGCCCTGCATGAAGCGGGATGTAGCATGGTATGTTGAGCGGTGCTTGACCTGCAGGAAGGTCAAGGCCGAGCACCAGAGGCCACACGGCAAGATGCAGCCGTTGGATATCCCGCTGTGGAAATGGGAAGACATCACGATGGATTTTATCACCAAGCTTCCCAGGACCGCACGGGGAGTGGATTCTATATGGGTCATCGTGGATCGGTTGACCAAGAGCGCTCACTTCATACCGATCCAGGAGAGTATCTCGGCAGAGAAGTTGGCCAAAATCTACATCCGAGAGGTGGTGGCGCGGCACGGAGTGCCAGTCTCCGTGATTTCAGACAGAGATGTACGGTTTACTTCCAGGTTTTGGAAGAAGTTCCATGACGAGCTGGGTACTCGTCTACATTTTAGCACCGCTTTTCACCCGCAGACCGATGGTCAGAGTGAGCGGACCATCCAGACTCTGGAGGATATGTTGCGGGCGTGCGTACTAGACTTCGGTGGTAGCTGGGATACCTATCTTCCTCTAGCTGAGTTTTCGTACAACAACAGCTACCACGTGAGTATCGACCGACCTCCCTTCGAGATGTTGTACGGGAGGAGGTGCAGGACCCCGATATGCTGGGGTGAGGTAGGCCAGAGGGTCATGGGGAGCACCGAAGTGGTGCTCAAGACGACCGAGAGGATCCAGCAGGTTCGGAGCAGGCTTCAGACTGCACAGAGTCGGCAGAAAAGTTATGCTGACAAGCGCCGATCAGACCTGGAGTTCCAGGTCGGGGATATGGTCCTCCTGAAGGTGTCACCATGGAAGGGTGTCATCCGATTCAGGAAACGGGGCAAATTGGGCCCCAGGTACATTGGACCCTTCAGGGTTCTGGCCCGGGTGGGAAAGGTGGCATATAGGCTGGATCTGCCAGCCGAGCTCAGTCAGATCCACAACACCTTCCATGTCTCCCAGCTGCGGAAGTGCCTAGTGGATGATTCAGCGGTGGTGCCGTTAGAGGATATCCAGGTTGACGACAGCCTGAATTACATTGAGCGCCCAGTCGCAATCCTCGACCGGAAGTCGAAGGATCTAAGGAACAAGAGGGTGGAATTAGTGAAGGTGCAATGGCAGCACCGAAAGGGTTCAGAGTGGACTTGGGAGCCGGTGGAAGAAATGATGGAGCATTACCCCGAGCTGTTTCAGGACCGAGCAGCAGACTTCGAGGACGAAGTCTAAAATAAGTGGGGGAGATTTGTAGCACCTGGTTCCTGGTATGTAAATTTATCTAAGTATTTTGCATTTTTAGCCTTGGACTCGGCGAGTTGTAGGCCCGACTCGCCGAGTAGAGCCGGGACATGGAACACGTTTAAGTTGGCGACTCGGCGAGTCCATATTCTGGACTCGGCGAGTCCCCGCTGTCTGGTGAAACCCTAATTCCAAGGGTTTGTACCCTATTTAAACCAACCTTATGCGCCCCAAGCTCGCCCCCATTCACCCTCAGAGCCCCCTATATCGTTCTAACATCGTTCCTTGTGAAATTGAAGTGCTTGGTGTGATTTCTTGAAGACTTTGAGAGAGAAAGGAGAGTAGATCAAGAGGAGAGGAAGGAGGCCAGGCATCTTGGTGTTATTTCAGAGATTTCCTTGAGGTATAACTCAGTTTCCCTCTGTTCTCATGCTTATAGTCCCTTAGAGCTCCATTAAAGTCCTTCTTGAGCCATTTCCAAGCTTGGGTATGAACTAGGGTCTGTGATAAGCCAATCAACCTTTAGATCTAGGCATGGTTGAGCTCTAGGAGCTCGGATCCACTGCCTTTATGAAGCCATATTGCATGAAAGCCCTAGATCTACTCTTTTAGTGCATTTTGAGCCCTAAAACCTTCATTGGTGTTTATTTACACGTAAAGTTGGAAACTTTACGTGTTAATCAAGCCCTAGGAACCTAGATCTACGTATGGAATGAGCTGGATCCAAGCAAAATCGAGTATATATTAGTGGCATGTGGCCGACTCGGCGAGTCGTTCATCGGACTCGGCGAGTCGAGTCGCGAGTCCTCGAGTTTTCCCCTTTTCGTGTTGCTGAGTGGAGTCGTGAGTCATGGGGGGGGTGACTCAGTGAGTCGGAAGCCAGACTCACTCATGGAGGAACTCGGCGAGTCAATGCCCTGACTCGGCGAACTGACTCGGCGAGTTGTTCATACAACTCGGCGAGTAGGATGAAGGACTAGTGGTCATCGGTTTAGTAGGGAACTCGTCGAGTCAATGCCTAACTCGACGAGTAGAGATGAGATTATGGTCAATCGAGTGGATAGGGACTCGGCGAGTTGGCAAGCCAACTCGGCGAGTCGGGTCAACTGGAAGTTGACTTTGATTTTGACTCTTGGTTTAGTTAGGGGTAAATGGTCATTTTACCCTGAGGGCGGTTAGCAGTATTTGACTGAGTGTTTTTGTGGGAATTATAGCCGGAGGATTTCCGGAGCAGCAGCAGCAGAAGTCAGTCAGTTCCCACGCAGATTAGCAGCCACTTTGAGGTGAGTTACCTTCCAGTAGCGATGGGTCTACGGCCACAATGCCGGCCCACCAGTAGGAGTTGCATAATAGATGATTGTCTCTGTGATATTCATCTAGGGTTGTTACTACCTGTGATATGTTTATGTGCTAAAATGACATGATGCTATGTACTAGTGACTGTAGGGGGAGATAGTCCCCAGATTACCGGCCAATAGGGTCGAAGGGGCGGTCGTGCCCAGCCATGCTAGATAGATTATGTGATAAATGTGTTATGTGGTAGTAGTAAGGGGTGAAATAGTCCCCAGTACCCGGTCGAGAGGACCGAAGGGGAGACCAGCACCCAGATATGCTAGTCAGTACCCGGTCGAGAGGACCGAAGGGGAGGCCAGCTCCCAGATATGTTAGACAGTACCCGGTCGAGAGGACCGAAGGGGAGACCAGCACCCAGATATTCTAGTCAGAACCCGGTCGAGACCGAAGGGGAGGCCAGCTCCCAGATATGCTAGACAGTATCCGGTCGGGAGGACCGAAGGGGTAGGTCGGGCACCCAGATATGCCGGACAATATATGTATGTTATGTAACTGTATGGTAGGTGGTATGATGGGGGAACTCACTAAGCTTTGTGCTTACAGTTTATAGTTTTGTTTTCAGGTACCTCTTCATCGAAGGGGAAAGAGCTGGCGCGGTAGCGGCACATCATACACACACATTGATTTCCGCATCATGAGTTATTCTGGAATTTGTACTCTGACATTATTATGTTTTTATAAAATGGTTTCCGGACACGCGACATTTTTATGAAATGATATGATCAGTGAATGTTTTATTTCTAATGTTTGCTAAGTATATGTTTCAAAAATGAAATTTTTTTTGGCTCGTATTTTGGGATGTTACAAAGTAGGTTTATAACACCTCATGAAATGTAGAGTAGAAATGTTTTCTCACTCTTGCACATTTCAAATTGGTAGTTGTGATGTTTTGGCTAAAACAAAGACCGACTATGACCAATTATATGAAGTGTTATCTTGATTATAATTCGCACTAACTATTGATTATTTGTTTGTCAAGGAATGTTCCTTGGCAGAGAATCTTATGTGTCAAGAGGTCAGTGGGAGTCTTGTTGATCTTGAAAAGGGTCTCAGGAGACAATCAAGAATAAACCTTTTAGTAATCACTAGCGCACGACCAAAGGTTTATAACCTATCATTCTTGTTTTTGTGCCCATTCCAGTTAAGTTGACTATGCATGTGAGTTCTATGAGTTCTCATTTGATTAAATAAAGCAAAGCACCTTGATCAGTGAAAGTTCATTGATCTGTATGGGTGAGCTACTAAATAAATTGGAAGCACTAGTAGGCCCTTGTGCTACCGGATGGCAAGAAATTAAGAACAAGCAGGTTCAGTCCATATGAGTTTGGATTTGTCATAAACCTTGTCTTATGACAGTGGTTGGAAATGAAAAATTCACATGGATGGGAACACATACACCATAAAATCTAAGTGGTAAGAGGTTTCTCTCTACTTCATGAAAATGATTGTGAGGAAACACCTTCACTAGTAGATTTTAAAGGATTGATTAATATCATTAGAGTTAGCAATTATGATAATTGCGTTCTCAAATTCGAGTATGATTACGACATCCCTTTTCATAGTTCGAATTGTGAGAAATGGAAAATAGTTTGAACATTTGAGACTTATCGCTATAAGTTCTGAAAAGGTTTAGACACACACATAAGCTATCTATTGAAAGGTGTATGAGCTTGAGAAGTCTAGGAAAAGACTTATCAAAGCACTACGTATCAGAAATCTGAACTTTGGTAAGAAAGTCAATAGGTATTGATTTCTAGAAGTCCAGTTGATTTCTGAGTACATGTCAAAGCTAGAAGGAGCATAATAGTTATGCTGGTAAGAACATAATTGTTATGCTAGTGGGAGCGTGATTATTATGTTAAGTGTTGCAAGTTAGCAATGCTGATTTATAGGAAATAAAGTTCTAAATTTGCAAAGTCGCAGAATTCGGAAATTGTTTCGCTATAGTAAGGCTTAAGGGAGAGGGCATTAATACTTCATTTCGAATCTAAAAGGTTTAGAGTGAAATTTTAATAGAACTTAGTCATGAACGTATATGAATGTCATGTCGAAATGTTTCAACATAGGAAATTCTATATATGGAAATATTATAGTGAGAGACTGGTCTAGTATCATGTCGTTATGTAAGACATTATAAATCGTATCCCATATGCTTCGGGTATAGGATTGATTGCATATGCTATAATATTCGCGTGTTCTGATTTTTCCAAATGCCTAGCGCATTAAGAGGGAAAAAGGACCAGAACTTGATATGACTAAAGATGTTAATCAATTGTCATGGACAATATAAGGTTTACCAAATATTAGTTGTTTGGGACAGTTGGAAGTATAGTAATGGATGGACCATATTGATATAATTCTGAATAGATAGAATTCTATTAAGAATGCATAGTCGTATGGAAATCATGGAAATGTTTCCATAATGGGAGTTGGATATTAAGAATCTATGTGTAAGTTAGTAACTTTAATGCAAGAAGGATGTTGAAGGAATGCTCTTTGAATGTGAGACTTTGGTTCTATGGAATTGTTCTCCAATGGAATGCTTTGTAATATAACTAGCCAAGTCTCTGTGACTTTGGTGCCTTGACATTACAAAAGGATCACTGCATGTAAGTTTAGACTCTAACAGATTCTAGTAGTGGCAAGAATTTTTTATTCTTACACTTATAATAAGGATTAGGGAATTATGAAATGAGCATCATTGGAAATGTGTTCAATTGATCTATTTCACAAAGGAAGGGCCATAGATAAACATAATGTGCATGCTTGGAGCATGGGATGACTATTGTTTTAATTCAAGTATTGAGTTGATTAATCAAAACAGTAAACAATGAATAAGGTCTAATTAATATGGTGATTAAATAATAAGTGTTTCATTTATATTCAAAAGTTTGAGACCATATTGGATTAGGTTATTCTTGTGTTTCACTTCGCATGTTTTACTTCCCGAATAATAAGATTATTCAAACATCCACAGTCGATCATACTTTGGAAGTAAGTAATGAGGTAAGACTGTCATGAATCCGACTATAGATTGTCTAAGTGCTTAGACATAGCAAATGTTTGTTGCAGTGTTCGTGAGTGCTCCTGAAATAAGAATTTAAGTATTGGATTAAACCCACGCTCATTTGAATCGCTTCATGGATTTTATCACGAGTGATTGTGAGACGATAATATCTTATATTCTTGAAACGGAGACATATAGTTGTTGTTTACAAGTCGGTTGTGCATTGATAATACGTAAATGCATCAGTAAATTGATGTTGTAAAACGTATTTTTGTGTGTGATTTGATGAGTAAATAGTACAAGCATATGAGTCGAATTTTATCCATTCCTTTTACCCTAAATGGGATAAAAGCGATATATGTGGGCCCCTCGATCATTTAGTGATGACAACCTAAGCGCTTGGCCAAGCCTGGACTAAGTTGATGTGTTCAATTGTAGTCTGAGTCAATCGTCGTAAATCGTAAATCGGGGAACAAACCTTGGACAGAGAGAATGATTATAATCCATGTCTCATGTCCATATGATATCTTGTAGAACGGAGGAATATTTGACCCCTTATCTAAAGGACGCGTTGCTGATATGATCAGAGCTCAACAGCGGCTTTTGAAAGCTACGATTGCTAATCAAATTCTGAAGTCATACTTGCAATAATAGTTATTAGACTTATCCAAGTGGGAGACTATTGGATTAGGTGTCTAAGCCCATAAACTATAATTGATATGTACTTGATTTGATTTGTAGCATGGTCCTTTTGGGTTGCCTTCACTCATGCAACTTGATAGGATGGCTAGTGGAGAGAGAGAGAGAGAGAGAGAGAGAGAGAGAGAGAGTAGGATTTATTATATGAATGATAAATTGGTACTCGAAATGATTTTATTAATATATTATTTGGAAATCATATTATTAATTAGTAATTAATCAGAAATTAATTTGATATTAATTTTATTATTAATGGAACTGATTAATAGTGGAGGGACTGGTTTTGCAAATCATTGATAGTTGCAAAGTTGGGCTGATGGACTCCTATGGGAGGACTGGACGAAATCTATAGGAGGCCCTATAGAACTCGTCCAAGGCTTCTATTGTGGAGGTCCATGGAGTGCTTAAGGCCTAAGCAAGGAAATTAGGGTTTCCACCTGAAAACCCTATCAGCCAGAGCTATATAAACCCTCTTAACCTAAGGATTTATGCCCTATGCTTTTCTAAGAGAACCATGGCCGATTTCCTCATCTCTCCTACTCATCCTTGTTGTATTGGGCGTTTGTGACTCCATTAGAGGTGCAACACTTAGGGCACTAAGCTTTCAAGTTTCAATAGTCAAGGTGGTTCTTGTTATTGCTACATAACAAGTGAGGTAATGATCAAACCCTAATATTATATATGAATTTTGAATTGTATATGCTAGATCTAGGGTTATTGCTTTGGTGTTCATATTTATATCTTCAATAGAGAAAAACTTAGATCCAAAGCAATTAGGGTTGCATGATCACATAGGAATGTAGATATGCTCAAACCCCATCAGATCCCTGGCTACTAGCTGACAGATCCCCGAACTGTCAATATCAAAACAACACCCAATTAACAATTGGGTTCCACTCCAAAACCATAAATCCATACTTGGGGTAAAAAGACCATTTTCCCCCTGACCTAGCTTAGTCCAAGACTAAGGCCCAAACTCACAACCTGCAAGGCCCAAAACTAAATAACCAACCAAGGCCCAAATATGGCCTAATTTTCCAAATTGGGCCGAAACTCCTTACATGGGCCTTACCCTAAGGCGCAACCAATTTCCTAGTCCAAAACATTTATACTCAGTTGGCCCATTGAGAACTCAAACAATCAAGCCCAAAAAAGAAGCTCAACACGAAGCCCAAAAGCCAAAACCCTCCTGACTAAGTACGTGAGGCGTACTCAGCTGTACGCTAAGCGTACATGCACTCTAGCGTGTACGCCCAACGTGCAGACTTGTACGCCCAACGTACTCCTCCATTAAGCCATTTTTGATATTAAGCTCTTAATACTTAAGTCCAGAAGTCCAAACCATATATCTAAGTCATAAGCAACGCCCAGAACCATAAAGTCACTGACTTGGTGACTTTGCATGACCCAAACGAACACAATCTCGAAATATAACCTTCTACATGCATTAAATGAGCTGAAACTCAAGAATATGGGTTTCTAAGCCTTAAAGGTGCCAACTTTATGAATCTAGGAACATAGAAACACCAAGAGTGGCAACTCTAAGCTCCAAGAATGGTAGTAACCACTAAATCTCATCCATGGGACCAAAAAGGGTCCAAAACTCATACAACATAGATCTAAGCTAACAATGAACAAAGTCAAAGCTTTTTACCTCAAACAAGCTGGAAATGAAGCATATACTCAAGATCTACAAGCTCCTGTTTGATCAACAGCCTTGCACCAAGCTCCATCTTCTTGGAAATGGCCCAAAAACACCAAAATGCACACCATGAGCTCAAAATCACAACCATGGAGGCTTAGAGACGATTTCTAGGGTTTTGGGGACTTGGAGGCTAGTAAAGAGGCCAGCCCCAAGGACTAAATGTGTTTATATAGGGTCCAATACCAAATATTAGGGTTTCTTAACTAGCCTCGTACGCCCCGCGTACTCCTCGTACGCCCAGCGTACGAGGCTTCACATTCCCGATCAGTCCTCGCACTACGCTCAGCGTAATCCATACTACGCCTCGCGTACCCTCCTCCGCAACAGTACGCCCTGCGTACTCCCTAGGTACACCCCACGTACTAGAGTTTCCCCTCAAACCCTACACATTCCAAAGGCCATAACTTCTTCGATATACATCCGATTTCGACGATCCATATATCCATGAAAAGGTAACGAGAAGCTCTATGCTTTAATCAACTCGTACCCGGCTTACCATATCCCAACAAACATCCATTTTCCATAGAAGCTCGAGCTGACAAATGACTGAAATACCCTTTAACTCCAAAACACAAACTGAATACCCGGATCATCCAATATACATCATCCACCTCCCTTTTGCACTTTAGCGCCTAAAAGTTAACTTTAAGCATGTCAAAAGCAACTTAACAAGAAAACATAACAAAACTAACCTCAATGGTGAAGTAGGAAAATTTGGGTCATTACATAAAACATTTTATAATATTATCTTTATATTTAATAACATATATCCGTGTAGGTTTTACTCTTAAAATTCGTTTGTGCACAATATATAACATTTGAATAATTTTTAATAAAGTAGTGAAGTTTACAAATATTTTTTATTGCGAAAAATCGACGATGTAAATGGTTTTTTTTTTTAACGACAAACTAATCTACTCCTAAATATCACCACCTACATCTCAAGCGAAAGTTGAACTCATGACCTCTCAATTGATAGAGTCACTCTTTACCGCTAAACCAAAGGACATTTGGTGATGTAAATGGTTTTGTCATCGAGCTTTTTTTTACAATATATTAGAAACATTTATTTGATTTATTCATATAGCTTAATAGTTAAGAATAATTTAAGTACTAAACACTTTTATTTTTTATAATATTTTACAATTACATTTTTATATTTTTTTTATCATCTGTGTTGGATGAAACGTATCTTTATCTTCAAATATTTTTAATACAACTGTAATTGGTGAAGAACCGAGTCCCACGTTACACACACTTTAAGTACTTACGACTAAAAAAAATTGTCTTAAAATGTCTCCAAATTCTTCAAAAATTAATTGTATTTGTTCACAAGATAAACCATTTCTCACTCAAATTACTGAAAGTCCTCCTAATTGCTTGAATCATGTTTTACATTTTTACAACTGAATACATTGTTCAAAAAGCAAAAAAAAAAATCAAAATGTATAATTATTTACAAAAACATAGCCAAAATAATCATATATTCTTCGAAATAAACACTAAGTTTGCATAGCCACGATGCAGTGTACTAGTACTACTCACTGCAAAATCATGCACTATATATAAGTTTTTTTTAGTACCGTGAAATTTACATGTCAAATTGTTTATGTTTTTCTTTTCTATGAAAATCATGATCCTTTTTGGCCGGACGGAGCCGGGTGCGGGATGAGCCGCGGGAAGCTTCCCGCTCCGATGAACACCGCACCGGCGGTGCGGGGAGGAGGTGGGGGGGGTGCGGTTGCCGCGTTCTCTCTCCGATGGGGATTGGATATAAATGTTTTTTTCTAAATAACCGTTAAAAAATGATAAAATGTGATTTTTTTTTCTTTTTTTTAATTTGCAACGCCTAAATGGTTTAAAATGTAATTTTTTTTACCCTCTACAACCTCTATAAATACTCATACTCATTTACCTTCAATGAAACCCTCAACAACCTCTATTTTCTTCAAAAAAAAAATGAATCCCGACAATCAAACCTCAACCTCCGATAGAAGGAAAAAAAACTCATGTTTCGAGTTTAAGCACCCCTACTCGAAACATATTTGCTATCGATTCATCATCACAAGGAGTTTATCGTCCCCAACTCGATGTTCTCATTCAATCTCCACTACAATTTCAATTCCAAAATGTTAGACAATATTACCCGGTCCAAGTTCCAAATGTTACTCCGCAAATGTTTTCAAACTTTGTTGTTTTCCCAATCAACATTTGCCAAATCAACCTCAAACCCAAACCCAAACGCAACAACAATTCCAACTTGTCGATGAGTTTGATGACTCGGAAGAAGAAGAGATGGTTCCCGAAACTCAACCCACACCACCCCCACAACGACGCAAAGGAAAACAACAAACACGCGAGGGTGTCGCACAACCGGGAAGACAAAAGTCAATACCATGGCTTCCACAAGAAGAGCTAGTTTTGGTAAAAGCTTGGGTTGACATTTCTGAGGATTCGAAGACGGGAAATGCACAACCGGGAGATCATTTTCGGTTTCGCATTTTAGAACGGTTTCGGGAGGAGCTAGGAAAAGATGGCGACTACCGTACGAAACACCAAATGCATTCAAAGTTTCGAGAAATAGCAAAGGGGTTTTAAAAATAAACAAGTTGTACAACAACCTAAAAACCCAACGGAAAAGCGGCCAAGGCGACGAAGAAATACTTCAAGAAGCTTTGCAATTTTACCTTGAGGAAGTCGGAAAACCATTCAAGTGGCACGATTGTTGAAAATTATTGGGTAGAAGTCCTAGGTGGAAAAAATACGAGCAAGATTTTTTTTTGGAGTACAACAATCAAAGCGAACGAAAATGGGCTCTATTGGTTACACAACTTCCTCCGATGCTCGGGTCGGTCTAAATTTAAATCAGGAGGACGAACTCGAGCTAGAAGAAATTGTCCGACCGATGGATAGGGACAAAGCAAAGAGGAAGGGAAAAGGGACTTCTTCGGGTGCATCGGATTTCAGCATGGACCTTTGACGAAATGTGGAAAATAACAGCGTCGTTTGATCGATATAATCTTAATTTCGCTGAACGTTTGGCGTTCGACAAAGAAAAAAAGAAGAAGCAAGGAAGAAGGAGCGCGCGGAGACACAAGAAATGGAGGATATAAAGTTTTTGATGGAAAACACCGACCATCCCTCGGGACCGGCTCTCGGGCTCGTGATGAAGAAGAGGGGAAAAATATGAAAAAAATATTTTCCATAGGTTGTTGTTGGTTTGTTTTTTTTTTTTTAAATATTCTACTTTTTTAAATCTTAGGTTTATTGTAAATTTTATTTTAATTAATGAAATGCGTTTTCTATTTAATTAAATTTTTTGTTTATTATTAATTTAAAAATTATAAATCATAAAAATGAATTAATTTTATTTAAAAAAATAAAAAAACAAATAGTGAAGAAAGCTTCTCACCCATTCCTTGGGTTTAGGTGAGGGAAAGGAAAGTGAGGAAAAATATGTTGTGGCCCACAAAAAATGATAGAAGTTTCCACACCCACATCCTCCGGTCTTATATATATATATATATATATATATATATATATATATATATATATATATATATATATATATATATATATATATATATATATATATATATATATATATAGGTTCAGGTTAATTAGAGACCATATTAATTTTGTGAAACTGTGAGACGCAATCTAAAAATAATTTTAAAATGTCAAATAAAAGGAAAATTCCGAAAATTCTTTTCTTAATTATTTTTTTCGTCACTTTTTTAACTAAAAAAAATTAAAAAAATAAATAAAAATAAAAAAATTACCGTTTTTTTAAATACGTGAAATATTCTAATAGAATATTACACTATAAATATTCTAATGTGATTTTTAAAATGTTAGAATATTCGACTAGATTTGGCAGATATATAAAATATTATAATATTCTACTATAAAATTCTTATATTCTACTAGAATATATGTAGAAAAACGGGTTTTTTTTATTTTCTGGTATTGTTTTTATTTTTTTTTTTTTGAAAATATAAATGACGAAAATAATATTTGAAAAAAAAAATTCGAAAATTTTAAATTATTTTTTATTTTAAAAAAAAATTATCTACAAAATGAGTGGCTATGATTACGTCGCACGGTCTCACAAAATTAGACCGTCCCACATGAACCTAATCCTATATATATATATATATATATATATATATATATATATATATATATATATATATATATAGCTTAGGGAATATGTGGCTGTCATGTACCTAAGCTTATATATAGAATCCTCCAAACAATGTAGTTTTGATCCATTTATATCCAAACTAATCATGATATCTCTTTTACTATTCTTCCTTAATCATATGACTTACTAAATCGATCAAATTTATGTTCTTATTCTTCATTGTGTCTAAAAACTTAAAGCATTAAAAGTCGTGACCATTTAATCAACCCTACTAAATTCTAAATGAAAACTAATAGAATAAAAGATAAAAGAAGAACATGTCATAACTCAATCAAGCTTTTCACAAAATCATTGGATATATTTTTTCAAGTGAAAGACAAAACGCTTGAGTTATATTCGTTAAAAAATATTAATTTTTTATTTTCTTTATAAACTTCAATAATTATTTGCAATAAAAATATATATAATTGATCTTTTTAATTCCATAATTGAACTTAATTCAATGGTATTCTATTACAACAAAACTAAAAGAAAATGAAATTGGATTTGTTTTGTTTAAAACTACGACGTTTAAAAGGTTTTATACCTAAGCTTAGGTACATAACAGCCACATATACATTTTTCTCATATATATATATATATATATATATATATATATATATATATATATATATATATATATATGGATCTTCAAAGATTATTTTCATAGCGAAAAAGGGCTTCATATGGTGAAAACGAAACCTTAGCTTGAGAGAGATTTTATAAAATAAAATTACACCAATATATATATATATATATATATATATATATATATATATATATATATATATATATATATATATATATGGATCTTCAAAGATCTTCAAAGATTATTTTTATAGCGAAAAAGGGCTTCATATGGTGAAAACGAAACCTTAGCTTGAGAGAGATTTTATAAAAAGATATTTTCTTTTTACACACCAATCTATTTTTCCCTACCACACACCAATCTAGTTTTGTTATTTTCTATGTTTTGGCTCAAAATACTGTAATGCTCAACCACATGTGAACCCATTTCTTTTCCTTTTCAATTTTCGCTATGCTTATACTTTTTTCGTTTATTCACCACCGTTTGCCCCTTACTTTTAGGCAAATATCATAAAGCACCCTCCATTATAATGAGGCTCTTGTTCGTTTAAAATTTTACATTAAAATTAAATTTGAAATTATCTAAATTAAACCAAATAGCTGGTTTGTTCATTTTTTGGTTTGTTCATTTTTTACAATGTAATAAGTTGACATGTATGTTATTATTATTATTATTATTATTAACCTTTTTAATAAAAGATTTTACATGTTATATTTTTTTCGTTTTTCATAAAATATATTGTATTTTTCATTTTTTTTTCAAAAATCCGCTAACCGTTTATTTTTTCCAAAACAATCTTAATTTTTTTTTTGAAAAAATATTTCACATTTGCCAAGTTTTTTTCGAAAAATAATAATTAAAAATTTCAAATTAAAAAAAGTAAAATAAAAACAAGGTTTTTTTCAAGAAAAAACATAAATTTGAGATATAATAAGAAAAAACAAAATATATTAGATTTTTGTTATATAATATTTAAAATTTTAACTTCTGTTTGGTTTATGACAATATATACAGATCAATAAAATATATGTAATATATATTATTAATTAAAAAAATGTCACGTACATACAATCAAATGGCACACTATTATAATATTTATTTATTATTATTCTTTTCTTATTCTCCTTTTTACATGGAAAAGCATGCATTTATTATATATATATATATATATATATATATATATATATATATATATATATATATATATATATATATATATATATATGAGAGAGAAAGAGAAAAAGATAAGAGAGAAAATTATTTTTCGGAAAACAGATAACCACAAGGTAACTAATAATTATGATATTATGGTAAAGTGTGCAATAATTATCCTAAAAAATAAGATAGACCCTAGGTCTAATAATGTATGATAATGATAGGTTGGTGTGTACATAGTAGGATAAAATAAAATTACACCAATTTATTTTACAATATTTCAAATACGAACCAAATTAATGTTGTAGAATCTCTTTTAATTTAAGACTCTCTTTCCACATTATGAAACTCATTTTTTCTACGAAAAAACGTCTAGAGATCTCTCACAAAATTTCAAAAAATTTCTTTTTTTTTTCGAAAAAAAAAATTCATTTAAGAATATGAATAATTTTACGGTTGTTAAGTTGTGAAATATAATTTACATTTAGTTCTATAATTGTTATAGGGAAAGAAAACAAGCTTCATGAGCTAGATTATTAGTATTCTTTGAACTTGACTTTAATGTCAACTCTAGTACAAATATATCACTTAAATAGTTAAATTCATGTTTTGTACCAAGCCATTGGAAAGAATCAATAAAATCTCTCTCTCTCTCTCTCTCTCTCTCTCTCTCTCTCTCTCTCTCTCTCTCTCTCTCTCTCTCTCTCTCTCTCTCTCTCTCTCGTTTTTGTATGTAGACATAGTTGATCATTTCGACCCTAACTTATTTTTTTGCACTCGGACCATCCTTATAGTTTGTTTTTGTTTCGTTTTTGTTCCCTATTGGACATGAAAAGACTATATTACCCTTTTATTTAAATAGTTTCTTAAGAATTATATAATTAAGTCCCATAAAATTAAGAAATATTATTAAAATATCAAGGAGCCCATCACCCCACTTTTATCCCAACCCATGTGATTCCCTTCCTTTCCACCTTCGTTTTTCTCTGGCTAGACCTTCGCTCGCTCAAGACGGAATTGTATAGAACTATAGATAAACACCTCAAATTCTAACTTGAAACTCAAAACTAAATTATAAGATTTGAATTTGAAATAAAAAAAAACTAACATGAAACCTAACTAAATTATGAGATTAAAAAAAACCTAAAACTCAAACTCAAAACTTGCACTAAACTCAAAAACCAACCTGGAATCTGAAACTCAAATATTGATTAGCATAAATATGAAACTTAAAACCATGTCTGATTTCACAAACTAAAAATAGAAAATTAACAAGTAACCATGTCACTACATCCATTTTCATCATCAAAATCGATATGTCATGAACAAATCCACCCTAAATCTAAAATCTTGAAATCTTTGTTTCGGGATACAGAATTTGAAATATGGTTTTGCATCTATTCATGACACCAAAAGTTACTCATTTTTTGGTTGAGGCTACCGATGACTTCTTGTCTAAAAGTACAAAATGGACATGGATAAGAGCCAAGAAGATGACGATGATGAGGTCGTAACCAAAATAGAGACCAAGAAATAGAGGCGAAAACGCACAATCAGTGATTCTTAACTGATATGGGCGAAGGTTCCAGTGGTGGGCGATTCAAACCATGGTTGGGGCTTTAGAGAAAAAGAAGTTGCCTTAAAGAAGTTAGTGAAGGCTGTTGTCATTGATGAGAAGGAGAATTTTCTAGAGACTATCTCCTTGCCTTGATTCGAAATATGAACTGTGGTTTATCGGAGACAATGGCCTTGGACCTACGCCATACTCCAAAGATTCTCCAGCCACCTACTTTGTGCGTTTTCTTCTCGGCGAGATGGTTCCAACAATGGATGGGAGGGGGTGACAGAAGGGGTACCAGAGAAGAAAGGAACAAATTTGGTGATGAAGGAATGGGCGTGTAGAAGACAGAGAGGCAACAATTAGGTTTAGGATTCCTTTTTTACTTATTTGAGATTTAATTAATTTACTCTAATTAATATAATAACAAATAACTTAAACAATTAAAAAATCTTATAAGGGCAAAAAAAGTCATTCTAAGTCGGCAAAGGACCAAAACCGAAACAAAAACAAATTACAGGGATTGCCCGAGTGCCAAAAAGAAGTTACAGACAAAACACATCATTTTGACCAAACCATAGTGACGATTTCAGTAATTTACTGAATAATGTTGCAAACTCTAAATATTAGTTTACTATCCTTGAAAACTTTAAAATTACACATATATCCATCCAAAACTATAAAATTTCATAAATATCCAAAATAATATTTTAATTAGAATTATATCAATTTTTTATTTAATATTTCATCTATTATTCAAAACTATATATTAGTATACCAAAATTGTAACATCCGGATTTCCAGGTATCATAAATTGAGTATTTATTTTTGAGTCAAGGAGAGGGACTCGACGAGTTGACGCCTAAACTCGTCGAGCAGGATCACGACTGCTGACTAGGATTAATGAATGGACTCGACGAGTCGGTGAGTCGACTCGACGAGTCCGCGTTGTGGACAGAAACCCTAAATCTTCGGGCATGTGCCCTATTTAAGGGTCCTTATGGCCCTCATTGCGGCCACACACCCACTTGAGAAACCCTAACGAACCAGAGAGCATAGAGAGTGAGGAAGGGGCTAATTGCATCATCTTTAGTGTATTCTTGCAAAAGGAAGAGAGGGGATTCAAGCTAGGCTGATTGAGGAGCTCAGACCTACCATTACTTCACCAAAGGTTGCTGTTGAGGTATGAATCCATGCTTATTTCGTGTACATAGTAGATCTCTTGAATCTAGGGTTTCCTTACCCTTTTATTTAGTTGGAATATGGAGCATGTGAAGTCTCATTGAGGAATAGACTTCAGATCTGGACCTTGAGAGGTCCAAAGTGTCCCAACAACCAAGCTTTATGTTGTTTCATGAGAGCATTGGGCCTAGGACTCCATTGTTAGAGCTATTTCATCAAATAGAGCCATATATGTGATGCATGAACGTAAAGTTCGGACCTTTACGTGACTTTTGGGTGTTAGAAGGTCAGATCTATAAGTTAGTGAAACAGATCTGACCTCAGAAGGTCGTTTGAGCATTCTCATGGAAGAAACTCGCCGAGTCCATAAGAGGACTCGACGAGTCGGATTGTGTTGCACCACGATTCGTGATCCGTGGTAGCACGTCGAGAAAAAGGTTAACTCGACGAGTCGAGTGAGGCCTTAGGAGGATTCAGAGGACACTCATGGACTCGCCGAGTCACCCGAGTGCACTCGACGAATCTGGTCAAAATTGGACCGTTGACTGAGGTTGACTTTTAGGGTTTGGTCAACAATTGGACATTGGACCATTGGAGGGGTAAAATGGTCTTTTCCCCTTCTGAAAGAATATAGGGAGGAACTAGTCTAGTCTTTGAGAGCCGTATTAATTGGAGATAATTACTTTATGTGATTAGGCGGAGGCTAGATCAGTGTTTCGAGTTCGAGACTTTCCGAGATTACCCGAGGTGAGTCTTCTCACTATACATTACCTAGAGTGGTAACTATGTGCAGACCGGAGAGTCTTATGTGTTATGTGTATGTTTGAGTTTATGTGCATTGTGATATATGTATGTTATGTGTTATATAGACCGGACCGGAGGGTCCTACGATTTAGACTGGACCAGAGGGTCCAACGAGCTAGACCGGACTGGAGGGTCCAACGAGCTACTGGACTGGAGGGTCCCGCTGAGACACATTGACCAGAGGGTCATACCGAGTTATAGCCTCCAGTGGCTTATGTGTTGTGTGTGGTATTTTGGGAAACTCACTAAGCATTTATGCTTACCGTGTTATGTGATATGTGTTTCAGGTACTAGCGAGGAGCGCGGGAAGGCGTCGGTATGATTTGTACACACTGGCTGTGGATTATTTGTTGAGATTCTGGGATATGTTTTATTGTGATGACATTTGATACATGAGATTTTGAGAATCTTATATGAGTTTTATTATGTATGAAAAATGAAAAATTGTTTTAAAATTTACGTCGTTACAAAAATACTCTTTCTTAATTAAATTCCAAATTAAATCAAAAGGCAGATACATATCATCTCTTATAACTTTCAACAGCAACATAGGCTTATCCTTGCTTTTAGCCACCAATGCAATCTGATAAGTCCTTATCATGTTAATTATACCTCCACTTTCAACAACTCCATCTGCTTCTATAATCACCATGTCAACTTCATCCACACTGTATGCTAAAACTATGCTACAACCGAATCAATTAAGAGCTTCACAAGAATATCGAAGTTTGAATACATACATGGATTGGGCTTTTATGAGTACTGCACTCTGCATCCCCTTGTAAAACCCAACATAACAACCTTTCCTAAAACACACTCACAGATGCATTACTTCTATCAAACAACAATCATTATAATTAAGTTTTCAGACCAAATTGGAATAAGTCATCCCATCGTTCCCATAAGATGAAGAATTGGAAATCTAATTCTATTTGGGAAAAGAATTAAGACCCTTACCTTGGTCTGCTTCATAAAAAATACACATAGGAACAAAATCCTTGAACATATTTAAAGAATAACTATTGGATTCCTTTGCAATCTCAAAACTAGCCATCTCCACTAAGAATTGATGGTGGGAATGAAACATATAAAAGATTAATCCATAAGCTTTCAATAAACCATAAAGGTCAAAGAATTGTTCATAAAAATAAGATCTGTAGATGCGATTTCCTTGTCCACTCCTAATAAACTTCCTATAAGTAATAAAGATGCATCTTTGGGCTGGAAATGAACATAAACAAAAGGCTCCAATGAGAACATCAATTTGATCGATTTGATTCTTGAGGTCAAATACACAAAGCTTTTAAAGCACGATTATCAGAAAGGAAAGCAATACCAATAACTTCACTTAACCCAAAAACCAATAATTAATCATCGAGGACCGATCATAATTGCGAGAAGTGGTCGGCGCACTCGTTTTTTGAAGTAGCATGATGGCACTGAGCTTTACCTATGGTGGTAGTCAGTAGAGCAAGGGAGAAGAAGGTGAGACGGTAACTTAATGAGAGTGTTGAATTAATCGAGAGAGATGTATTGAAGTAATAAAGAAGAGGGCTTTTAATCGATTGAAGGCTCTTAATCGATTAAAGAAGGAGGAGAGGGCAATTTAGTAAACTAATATTTAATTCTGAATTTTAGATAAAAAATTAATAATAAATTAATATAAATCTAATTAAAATATGATTTTGGATATGTATGTAATTTTTATAGTTTTGGATGGATATACGTGTAATTTTAAAGTTTGCAAGGATAAAGTAATATTTAGAATTTATAAGGATATATATAAAAAATTTTTTCTTATTATTTTTGTTTGCATTTGAATCATTTGTTAAAATGATAAAACCTTAACAACTATATACGGTGGAACTTTCACAATACTAAAAAAATAATATATTCTTTGATGGGACATACAAATAGTGAATTTCATTAGACACTTCGAACTTCATAATACAACATTGCGAAATTAATCACTATTGTGAGGAATATATTAGGTTTTAGCTATTTTATTTTAAATCATTAAAACAATTGATTTTATTTGTCGTTTTTTCTCTTGTTTAAGTTCTTAAAGAATATTATGTTAATATATTATAAGATGATTATAAAATAATAATATTGGTTACAAAAAGATACCTGTATAACTTATGATTTATGGAAATTCTTTTAATGGTACAACTCAAACTTTTTTACTGTACATTCAAGCTTTTTGTATACCTAAAAAGAATAAAAGTTAAAAATAGTAGAAAAGCTTGGCGCAGAAAACAATGTAAACAAGTACTAACCCACGTCACTCAAATTAAACAATATTATCTTTCAAAAAATGTAATTATTTCTTTAATACCAGATTTAATGATTGGATAAGATGAATTTTAAATAATACACTTCTTTGAACGGTGTATTATTGGAAAAGTAAGGTTATATATTTCTTTATATTACCAAATATTTAATAAATCATATCAAAACAAAAAGAAATTCTAAAAAATTTATAAACAATGTGAAAGATTGAATATTGTCTACTAGGTGTGAGACCCATGTATTAAATGGGTTTATTTAAATTAAAATTAAATATAAAATTCTAAATATTTAAGAAGTTTGGATTTATAAGAAAAGTGAAAAAATATTGAATTATAAAAACTAAAGTGTTTTTTTTCTCTTTTAAATTTAAACAAATAATTTAGATAAGTAAATAAAAGAAATTAATAAAACTTTAACTTTGTAATTTTGAAATTAAAAGGAAAGTTCATTAATGAAATTGATATGCATTTATTAATACATTTAATATTATGTGAAATTTAATAAAATGGAAAAACCATAAAATGACATGTGGAATAAAATTTAATTTTAAATTACCACAAAATTACATGTGACAAAATGAATGAGAATGTGACATGTGGCAAAAAGATCTTTATTTATTAAAGTAGATTAAAACTGTCTACTAGATTAGAACATCCTTCAAAATGTATTTTATAATAAATATAATCTTAAAAGAACTTTTTTAACTGCATGTTGTCATATAATTTGAAATGATTCGTACACAACATTTTTTTGCCATACACAACAATTTATGCATTATATAGTTGTACAATACAACATTTTAAAGCACCAATTGTTGTGTATGGATAAAAATTGTTGTGTACGAATCAGTTCCCTTTTCATAACCCCGTCTTAAAGTGGGGCATAATCTGAACTTATAAGTTTTGATTTTTTACGAGGCTTTGAATTTTTAATATTTGTACTTTTAAGAAATAGAAAGACAAAAAAAGAAAAAAGAAAAAAGTTTGTTGAAAATTAAGACTAACAAAAAATTAAAATGCAAAAATAAACGATTATCAATAGTTATAAATCTGAAAAATTAAAAATCTATCTATTAATAAAGTACCACACAACCCTTAACCTTGCACACCTAATTGGCTGTCTTTCTTTTTAGGGGTAATAACTAATCTAGCCAAATTAAGGGGGTAATTATCAATTTTTAGCCAAAAATTAGCAAATGGCCAAAAATAGCCCACGAAACCGTAGGTTTCGAGATTCGCCTACTGTTTCGCCATTTCGTCTACTGTTTCGCGTTTTGTATAATTTTTTTTTTTCATTTTTGACATTCAAACCCGTAGGTTTTTTAAAACCTACGGTTTCCCAAACCGTAGTCTACGGTTTTCGCAAAAAAAGCTACGGTTTTTTTTTTTAATTATTTTTATTTTTTTTGTGAAACCTACGGTGTACAAGTGTTTACTGCACAAACTGTGCAGTAAATACTTGTACAGCGTACGGTTTCATATGAAACCTACGGTTTTAATTTTTTTTTTCAATTTTTTTCAAAAAAAAATTTATCCCCATAAACAAAACCTATTCCAAATCACAAACACGGTAAAATTTTTAAGAAAAGTAGACAAACCTGGTTGTTCTTCGGGTGTTCCATTGAGAGAAAAACGTAGTCAAACAAAAGAAAACAATAGGAAAATAACCTAATCTGAAAAAAAATTCATTATATACTTTGGGCTAATGGGTCACGAAAAAGTAAACGGCCCTTTGAAATAGTAGCTCATTAGGGGAAAAGAGTAGTCAACGGGCGTTGACCGTAGTCATCCTCTGTTGACCGTAGTCAACTAAAAGTTGACTACTCTTTTGTGGGCTATTTTTGGCTAAGTGAGTTTTTTTGGCTATTTTTTAATAAGTAATTAGGAAAAATAGCTAGTTTTGTATTTTTCCGTTCTTTTTACCATATTTAAAAAAATAGTTTAAAATATGGCTCTGGGTACACTCCATAGTGAGTAGTATTATGCAAATTGTCTTTTGTAAAAAGTGTGTTGAGGACCATGACTTCATCTTTATCGGTCAAGATTATTGCAATCATGCTTGTCAAGTCATTTTAGGTTGATTGGCCACAATAATGTTTAAGTATTATTTAAATAAAAGAGGTTGTCATGTACTCTCTAACCAAAAAGATATTAAAACAACATTATATGTATAAGTTCTAGAAAAAATGGAAAGAAAAAGCAACACGTAAAGGTATACATATAATTAATTATAATCTTTATGATAGTGTATGGAATCCTTTAACGAGTCGCTTAAATTATTTTTTTTATTTGGTTCATATTTAAGTAAATTTTTTTATATCCATTTAATCATTTAATTTGTTAACGTGTTTACATATTACTATTGTCACTGGCTATCTCAGGTGATAATGGTAACATCTGAACACATTCAACAAGTTAAATGGTTAAATGTGTACAAAAAGCCAGAAATTGTCTAAATGTGAACAAAACGAAAAGTTAATTATCGTGATAAGTCATTCTCCTCATTTAGGTTTTGTTTGTTTTTTGGAAAAAACCTCTTCAGACCTCTTATTGTTGCGCGACGCAACACACGCGCAACACTTTTCATCTCGCAGCTGTTTGTTTTTTAGAAGTCTTCAGAGTCAAAAACCTCTGCGCGTGCTCTGTTTGGCGCAGCACTTGTACTGACTCTTCCAACCACTTCTTCTTTTTTTTTCTTGTTGAAATTTTGATTATATGTTGTTGAAATTTTACTTCACCTTTTTTTTTTGTTTTTTTTTTGTTTATTCTTGTTGAATGTTTTTTTCGTTTTTTTTATATTCAATAATGATAATTTCTTGATGAAATATCATCATTTTTTACTAAAATATCTTTAATTTTTGTTGAAATGTCATTATTTTTTACTGAAATATCATTAATTCTTGCCGAAATGTTATACATTATTAAATTTTACGTATTAAAAAACTATTTTCGATATATAAAATGAGTTTATTTTAATTTTTTAATATCTGCAGCAGTATGCAGATGTTAAAAAAACAAACACGCTTCTTATTACAGTCTGCAACCGTTTGGTCCACCTCTTCTACTGCAGAGGGTTGCAGAGGTGGTCCGCAGACTTCATGAATTTTTGCTTCAGAAAATCAAACAACACCTTAGTCACTTTTAATTGAGATTTATTTTTCACATTTTTTTGTATTATTTTTGGAAGCGTTATTTTTAATGCATACATAATTAGGACAGTAAACGAACTGAACGAACACGAACGGGGACTTGTTTATGTTCGTTCGTTTAAGTTAGTCGAACAAATGAACGAACATTAACGGATAAACAGACGGATTTTCTTGTTCATGTTTGTTCATTTAACAAATTATATTGTTCATATTCGTGAACATGTTAAACGTACATAAACGAACGAACATAAATGAACAAAAATAAACAAACATAATTGAACATATAATATAGTAATGTAATTAAACACAATTAAGCATATATGAACATAAAGGGAACTTATATGAATTAACATAAGCGAACAATATAAACAAACGTTTACAAACATAATTGTGACAACCCGAAATTTCTATCTTGTAAGGTCAACCAATTCAATCAAAAGTCGGACTTGTTTCTGTTACCTTTATGCTGTGTTAAGGGTCTGTTTGAGAGTTTCTAAGCCTAATACACTCAAGGATTGTGTGTTAGGAAGTGTTAGCTTGAGATCATTGAGTTGCAATTGAGCCGGAAACACCATCAAAAGGAGTTCACGACCACAAACTAGGTTCACGGCCGTGAACCCATATTTGGGCCGTGAACAACTCTCATATATATGAAGTTGGCTCATTTTTCTTCACTTCTTCAAACTCCATCCGTGAACATCTCCCTTCTCTCTCAACTATCTTCAACCGTGATCACTTCTAAAAGCCTAAAAAAAGTAAGAATCTAATCCCTCTTCTTGTTGTCCCTTTGAAAACACTTGATTCCACCCTTGTTACAACACTTCTTTGCAAGATCTTCAAGAGTTCGCGGCCGTGAACCCTTAATAGGGTCGTGAACCCTTCATAGATTCAATTTAGGACCGTGAACACTCCATCTTTGGCCGTAAACCCTTCATAGGATCAAGCTTGGGCAGTGAACACTTCAAGTGTTCTTGGCCGTGAACACCACAAAGGCCGTGAACTCCTAGAGTTTGGCCTTGAACACCTTTCAGCTTCCTATTTGTGACTCTAACACTTCATTGAAAGTGTTTCCTAGTTCCTAAGGTTGTTTCCTATACTTATTAGTTGTTATAGGCCCTAATTCCATACATATATGTGTTATTATATGCTAAATAGGATCCGTTTGTGCCCGGGACTTCACTAGTGATACCAAGCATCCTATATCGAACTTTCATCCAATTCACTCACATCAGGTGAGTTCATACCCCTACAAATACACTTTTAAATGCTTTAAGGGGGGAATACAAGTAGAACACAATAAAAATTGTGTTAACCATTTACATGTGAAAACAACATCCCAAAAGGATTTCTTATACTCAAAAACTTGTTAAAACTCTTTTAAATTATTTTAGACTTCTTTTATATCAAATCATATTCGTCTATCTATTTACGTATAAGTATGCTTTAACAGACTTAGGACTATTGCTAAATACCTTGACTCATGTTCCTTGTTTGGTTGTGGGCTTGGGGTAGGATCACTAGTCCGAATGTCGGTTAAATCATAGTTATACTTATTAAATACATATATGAATATTAAACCCATTTTTAAGGTACATACTTAACTTAGTTGCTTATGGTTAGTAATTGAGTATTTTCTACAAATCATTAACAGTCAAACAATCATACTAGTAAACTATAATAGATATAGTTTAGAGAATTACTACTTACTACTTCTAGATCAGTGAAACTTACATAAGTCTGTTCATACACGAGTCAGTTCATACATACTATAACTAGAACAGGAAGGAACATACATACTATAACCAGAATAGAAAGGAACATACATACTATAACAGGAACAGAAAAACATATATTCTATAACAAGAACAAGATAACAATAATGTGAGCCACTATTTCATGGCATAACAATATACCTGTTGTGTCACGTTTTGTAACCAGAGTCTCCTGGAGGGAGAGCGCGAGTTTGTGTATAGATCTATACAGGATTGACCATCCTACACCTTGCTACTAGCTACAGTGGGACCTACAGGTCTACGGGTGACAAATGTCATACCATTTCGACGTTTTTTGATCGTCGTGTTTTATACTAGTCAATCAAGCATGGTTATAACCTCAGCACATTTTACCTTATTTTAACTTATTGGTTTTATGGTAGTTAGTACTTCAGTAGTTATATTATTCAATACTACTGTACATCGTCATTTTTCCCATTACATTCATATAGTGATATCTCACATCGAGTAATGCAAACTATTTTCTAGTAAAGATAGTCATAAACTTGGGAAAACATATATTTTTACGAAAGAACAAACATACAAAACAGTTGAGTCTTGGTAGAAGACTAATTTCCATTTTAGTAGAAAATATAGGATTTTCTAGGAAGTACACAAACATTTACATCAAAACACTTGCAAAAATTTTCATAAAACTAATGCAAACCTTTCACACAAAAATGCTTATGAACTCACCAGCTTAAATGCTGATCTACTCTTTCAAAATAACTTGTATTCTCAGGTCACGAGTAGACAGGTACCGATGACCAGGTTTTGAGAAGACAGTGCATATTCAAGACTCGTCTTTATTTTGATTACATGTTTTTGGTGTCTTACAACTTTACACTGAACACACTTGTATTAACTATATTATTAATGCAATGGATGATGTTGTTGCTTGTTTTACTATTGTGCATTGTTATGATACTGTACATGACGTCCGCCGCCCCCGAACGTTTCTGCCGTTCCGGTTTGGGGGTGTGACAGATTGGTATAAGAGCTTTGTTTATAGTGAATTGAGTATATCAACCCATAAAAGATATACAACTATAAATACATCGGGATTAAAACACTCTGACCAAGAGTTTATACTTTTTAAATAATAAAATATTTTACTAAAGTATACATACATGCATTCATACTAGGATTAGTGTCATACTAGAACAGAACAAAAGTATTGTGGTTGTTTGAAAACACAAGTAGGCTTGGGGACATATAATCAGATCTGGGAGTGATATAGCCTGATCAACTATATCTTTCCGAGAAGTGATTAGCATGTGCCTAGGAATGGTTGTGGTGTTGCAACAAGTCTAAAAACTTACCAACTCTACTACAATGAAAACTTTAGAACATAACATAAACTTAAAATACTATAGGAGTATTTTGTGATACTATAATTACTTATGTGAAAACTAAAAGGTCTTTACTAGTAGGTCAATAGTTGTTGAGTGGATACGCTAAGGTTATATGTGACTAAGGTGTCATAGACTTAGAATTTGTGATCTTTGCTTTACTTCCTGTTCCTTGTTTGGTTGTGGACTTAGAGTTAGGGTCACTTATTCGAAGGTCTATTCTATCTTGGTTACATATGACTGGTATGCACTACGCAAATATTGAAGTAACTGGTAAGGATCATCCTATAATTATCTTAAGTAGTACGTCTATTATATGTTTCTTACATCCCTTTTCTCGCTTAGATAACATGGCTGGATTCCATTTACCTGGCGACCTGTACTTTCCCGATCAAGGGAATGGTGGATGGATTGATCCAAAGCCTGAAGAAGAGAACCCGATGGTCCCAGCAGTAGAAGACCCCAAGGAAAGTTCTGATGACGAGAACGAAGAGGAAGTTCAGGAAGACTCGGACTCAGAACCGGAGGTCTTTGATCCACCCCAAGTTGTTGAAAATCCTAACCCTCGTCCGGCTTTTCAAGGCTCGATGCCTCTGTGAGAGGTAAACTTGGGAAGGTGGAGCCATGAACAGGGACAACCACCTCCCTACAATGGCGACCGAAGCTTCTACAACCTGAATGAGGGAGGCTCAGCAGACAGAGTCCTTCCTATCTTGGTGCGTCGTGTTGCTCGCAATGCTGAGCTGGGAAGAGCAAACTTCGACCAAGGCATGGAGATCCGTGCTAACTCCAGAGTCAACACAATTCGTCTCTGTCATCTGACCGATGATCAGAACTTGGAAAGGACTCGCACTGACGCCCTACAGGTAGAACTGAATGCCAGTCAATTCGAAGTTAGGGATCTTCGTCAGAACCAGGTGGCACTGCAAAGGCGTGTATGGGAAATGGAATAGCAGCTGGCTGAATCCAGGGCTGAATCAAGTACCAACCAGAAAAACTCCCCTCGCGAGTAGAGCCTACTCTAATCTCTCTTTTGGATATAAATTAGGTCTATGTATAGACTCTAGTATTAATTTCCTGCTTATGTTAAAGATCTTGAACTTTTAGTCTGTTAGGTCTTTGTGCTGTCAAAATTTTCTCAATTCTGGTGTGATGTAAGACCTACTCCAAGGTCAATTTTCCCGAACTTATTGCATCTTTAAATACCAGTGATATTGACAGACATCTAATTCCTTGGGTAAATCTTTGTCAAAATACATTCATCCTTCTATTGTTAGATCTCTATTGAAATCACACTCTCATCTATTTGTTGAACTATGGTGATTTAGTTCATGGATCACTCTCATTATTCTCACTATTGAATGCTTACTATCATCTACATCTTTGTAAACTTTTAGTTGAAAGATGCCTCCCCGTCGATCAACGAGACACAACCCTACGATAACTCCAACTCAACTACTACCTCCTCCACAATACGACCCTGCGGTACTTCACGCTGCAGTGGCTACGGCTGTTACGGAAGCCCTAACTCAATTCAATGCTAGCAGTGCTAGCGGGGGTGGAACAACGGTTGATTCTACTCAAAGTGATGTCTGCGGGCGCTCTAGGGAGTGTTCATACAAGGACTTCACCAACTGTAAACCCAGAGCCTTTAACGACAGCGGAGGAATCATTGCTCTATCGCAATGGTTCGAAAAAACTGAGTCGATCTTTGAGATCTGCTCCTGCCCGGAAGGAAGCAAAGTAAAATTTGCTGCCTGCACCTTCTCGGACAGAGCCCTCACATGGTGGAATAGCCATGTCAAGTCACTCACTCTAATAGTGGCTAATGCAATGGGCTGGGAAGCTCTGAAGGAGCTGATGATTGAAGAGTACTGCCTGAGGGGCGAGGTTCAGAAACTTGAACAGGAACTCTGGAGCCTAACCATGAAGGGCTCCGACATAGTAGCCTACACTGCCAGGTTCAGTGATCTGGTGGCTCTATGTACAGGAATGGTCCCTACTGAGGGAAAAAAGATCGAGAGGTATATGTGGGGGCTGGTGCCTACATTTCAGGGGAATGTATTAGCTTCAAACCCCACTACCTTCGACATTGTCAAGCGATTGGCACAGCAGCTCATCGATCATGGAGTCTGCACACCAAGAACAACCCTCACTGTCCCAGAACCAGCCAAAACAGCCGACAACAAGCGGAAGTTTTGGGAAAAGAAGAAGAGCAACACGATACAGAACTCTGCCAAGAAGCAGCAGGTCATGGCTTTTCATGCCGTGATAGCACCTGCTGCCACTGCGTCGGCGAAACAGTATGCGGGGAGCTTGCCACAGTGCAACAAGTGCAGCTTCCACCATAACGGACCCTGCCGGGAAATGCAGTGTGCAAACTGCAACAGGAAAGGGCATACTGCCCGTTTCTGCAAAGCTCCGGCTAGACCAATCACCCAGGTCCCGGGCGTTGGAGTAGGCTAGGCTTGCTATGGGTGTGGCGAGGTTGGTCACTACAAAAGGAACTGCCCGAAGGCATGAAATGCAGGCGGAGTGGGAAGGGTTTGGCGATAGGCCATGAGGAAGCAGTAGCAGACCCTACAGTGGTCACTGGTACGTTTCTCCTCGAAAACTCTCATGCATGCATACTATTTGATAGTAGAGCGGAGAGGAGTTTCGTGAACCAAAAATTTGCACACCTACTTAAACAACAACCACGAGCACTGAAAGAACCGTTCACTGTAGAAATGGCTAATGGAAAGACTGAGAGCACTAGCTGTATATACATAGGATGTACCCTATCTCTAGATAGCCATTCATTTCCAATCGACCTCATGCCTGTCTCGATTAAAAGTTTCGACGTCATTATCGACATGGAATTGTTGAGTCTTCATCGTGCTGAATCATGTGTTATGAGAAGGCCGTTCGTCTTAATCTACCGTCTAACGAAACCCTAGTTATCTATGGCGACAAACTAGGCACGAACCTTCGAATCATCTCTAGTATACAAGCTCAGAAGTACTTACGAAAGGAATGTCATGCATTCCTTGCTCATGTAGTTGATATAAACCAAGAGACGAATGACATAAAGAACATCCCTGAAGTACGCGACTTTCTCGACATCTTTCCCGAAGAACTACCAGGATTACCACCACAATGTCAAGTCGAGTTTAGAATCGACTTAGTCCCAGGAGCTACCCCAGTAGCCAAATCGCCATATCGACTAGCACCAGCTGAGATGCAGGAGCTATCCGGTCAACTGAATGAACTGCTCAGCAAAGGATTTATTAGACCAAGCTTCTCACCCTGGGGAGCACCGGTCTTGTTCATAAAGAAGAAAGACGGATCGTTCTGTATGTGTGTCGACTACCGAGAACTAAACAAGCTTACTGTCAAGAACCAATACCCTCTACCGCGTATAGACGACTTGTTCGACCAATTGCAAGGGGCGAATTACTTTTCGAAGATTGATCTGAGATCCGGGTATCACCAGCTACGAGTTTTAGAGGAGGATGTTCCCAAAACAACCTTCCGAACTCGTTATGGACACTACGAGTTTGTAGTAATGCCATTCGGATTAACCAATGTGCCCGCAGTGTTCATGGACTTAATGAACCAGGTGTGTCGTCCTTACTTGGATCAGTTCGTCATTGTATTCATCGATGACATACTTATCTACTCTCGAAGTAAGGAGGAGCATAGTCAACACCTACGTCAGATCTTAGAAACGCTACGAGCGGAGAAACTCTATGCGAAGTTCTCTAAGTGTGAATTTTGGATTCGAAGAGTCGAATTCTTGGGCCATGTGGTCAGCGAAGAGGGAATTTACGTGGACCCTTCCAAAATAAAGGCCATTGAGAACTGGTCAGCTCCAAAGACGCCTACATAAATTCGTCAATTTCTAGGCCTCGCTGGCTACTATCGCAGGTTTATTCAGAGCTTCTCTAGAATCGCGAAACCGCTTACTACATTGACCCAGAAAGGTGTGACCTTTGACTGGGAAGAGAAAAAAGAGAAGGCGTCCCAAACGCTGAAGCGAGCCTTATGCAGCGCACCGATACTATCCCTCCCAGAAGGGATAAAAGACTTTGTGGCTTATTGCGCTGCATCCAACCAAGGGCTTGGCTGTGTTCTTATGCAACGAGGAAAGGTCATCGCCTATGCCTCTAGACAGCTTAAGACGCACGAAGTCAACTACACTACACATGATCTTGAGCTAGGAGCAGTGGTATTTGCTCTTAAGATCTGGAGACACTACCTGTATGGTACGAAAAGCACTATCTTTACAGACCACAAAAGCCTTCAACATATATTCGACCAGAAGGAGCTCAACATGAGACAACGATGGTGGGTCTAGCTACTCAATGACTACGAATGCGAAATTTGTTATCATCCCGGTAAAGCCAACATAGTAGTTGATGCCCTAAGTCGGAAAGAATACTCTGGTCGTAGAGTCATATCATTGACTATGACAATCCATTCACATCTGTCCACACACATTAAGGAGACTCAGCTAGAAGCCTTGAAACTTGAAAATGTGGCGGGTGAATCCCTTAGAGGGATGGATAAGAACTTAGAAGTCAAGGGTGGCAGAGCCTTGTACCTCGTGGATCGGATCTGGACACCGAAGCTCGGTGGTTTCAGAGACATGGTCATAACCAAAGCGCACAATACTCGATATTCCGTCCACCCAGGTTCAGATAAGATGTATCTGGATCTCAAAAAGTTATACTGGTGGCCTAACATGAAATCAGAGATTGCTACCTTCGTGAGTAAGTGTCTTACTTGTGCCAAGGTTAAGGTCGAATACTAGAAACCCTCATGTTTACTTCAACAACCGGAAATACCTGAGTGGAAGTGGAAACGGATCACAATGGACTTCATAACCAAATTTCCCAAGACAACGGGTGGTCTCGATACCATTTGGGTGATCGTACACAAGTTAACCAAGTCCGCACACTTCCTACCTATCAAAGAAACTAACAAGATGGAAAAGCTAACCAGAACTTACATTAGGGAGATTGTACGACTACATGGTGTCCCCATATCTATTATCTCTGATAGAGATAGTAGATTCACTTCAAGATTTTGGCAGTCGCTACAAAGTTCCCTGGGAACTACGCTGGACATGAGTACATCCTACTATCCGCAAACCGACGGACAAAGTGAGAGGACTATTCAAACTCTGGAAGATATGTTGCGAGCCTGTGTGATTGACTTTGGAAAGGCATGGGATACTCATTTACCCCTTGTCGATTTCTCCTACAATAACAGTTATCACGCAAGCATAAAGGCAGCTCCATTTGAAGCCCTCTATGGCCGGAAGTGCAGATCCCCTCTGTGCTGGGCTAAGGTGGGTGACACGCAGTTAGCTAAAGGATGAGTTCCTGACAACACTCTCACGGGCCTGGAAATCATTAGGGAAACGACAGAGAAGATTGTTCAGATTCGTGAACGATTGAAAGCCTCTAGAGACCGACAGAAAAGCAACGCTGACAAGAGACAGAAACCTTTGGAATTCCAGGTTGGTGACCATGTTCTATTGAAGGTCTCACCCTGGAAGGTCTTGATATGATTCAGAAAGCGTGGGAAGCTAAATCCAAGGTACGTAGGGCCTTTTGAGATTATCGCTAGGATCGGCCCTGTAGCTTACAAACACAAACTACCTCGAGAACTTAGTAACGTACACCCTACTTTCCACGTATCGAACTTGAAAAAGTGTCTATCCGATGAGACTCTTGTTATCCCACTCGATGAAATCGAGATCAATGAGAGCCTCAACTTCGTGGAAGAACCAGTAGAAATCATGGACCGGGAGGTCAAGCAAACGAAGCAAAGCCGTATCCCGATAGTGAAGGTTCGCTGGAATGCAAAGCGGGGACCTGAATTCACTTGGGAGCGGGAGGATCAAATGAAACTAAAATATCCTAATCTTTTCCCTCAGTCTATATGTATTTGCTTAAACTCTAATTTCAGGACGAAATTCCCTTTAACGGGGGGATGGTGTGACAACCCGAAATTTCTATCTTGTAAGGTCAACCAATTCAATCAAAAGTCAGACTTATTTCTGATACCTTTATGCTGCGTTAAGGGTCTGTTTGAGAGTTTCTAAGCCTAATACACTCAAGAATTATGTGTTAGGAAGTGTTAGCTTGAGATCATTGAGTTGCAATCGAGCCGGAAACACCATCAAAAGGAGTTCACGGCCACAAACTAGGTTCACGGCCGTGAACCCATCTTTGGGCCGTGAACAACTCTCATATATATGAAGTTGGCTCATTTTTCTTCACTTCTTCAAACTCCATCCGTGAACATCTCTCTTCTCTCTCAACTATCTTAAATCGTGATCATTTCTAAAAGCCTCAAAAACGTAAGAATCTAATCCCTCTTCTTGTTGTCCCTTTGAAAACACTTGATTCCACCCTTGTTACAACACTTCTTTGCAAGATCTTCAAGAGTTCACGGCCGTGAACCCTTCATAGGGCCGTGAGCCATTCATAGATTCAAGCTAGGACCGTGAACCCTCCATCTTTGGCCGTAAACCCTTCATAGGATCAAGCTTGGGCAGTGAACACTTCAAGTGTTCTTGGCCGTGAACACCACAAACGCCGTGAACTCCTAGAGTTTGGCCTTGAACACCTTTCGGCTTCCTATTTGTGAATCTAACACTTCATTGAAAGTGTTTCCTAGTTCCTAAGGTTGTTTCCTATACTTATTAGTTGTTATAGGCCCTAATTCCATACATATATGTGTTATTATATGCTAAATAGGATCCGTTTGTGCCCGAGACTTCACTAGTGATACCAAGCATCCTATATCGAACTTTCATCCAATTCACTCACTTCAGGTGAGTTCATACCCCTACAAATACACTTTTAAATGCTTTTAGGGGAGGAATACAAGTAGAACACAATGAAATTGTGTTAACTATTTACATGTGAAAACAACATCCCAAAAGGATTTCTTATACTCAAAAACTAGTTAAAACTCTTTTAAATTATTTTAGACTTCTTTTATATCAAATCATATTCGTCTATCTATTTACGTATAAGTATGCTTTAACAAACTTAGGACTATTGCTGGATACCTTGACTCATGTTCCTTGTTTGGTTGTGGGCTTGGGGTAGGATCACTAGTCCGAATGTCGGTTAAATCATAGTTATACTTATTAAATACATATATGAATATTAAACCCATTTTTAAGGTACATACTTAACTTAGTTGCTTATGGTTAGTAATTGAGTCTTTTCTACAAATCAGTAACAGTCAAACAATCATACTAGTAAAATATAATAGGTATAGTTTAGAGGATTACTACTTACTACTTCTAGATCAGTGAAACTTACATGAGTCAGTTCATACATGAGTCAGTTCATACATACTATAACTAGAACAGGAAGGAACATACATACTATAACCAGAACAGAAAGTAACATACATACTATAACAGGAACAGAAAAACATATATTCTATAACAAGACCAAGATAACAATAATGTGAGCCACTATTTCATGGCATAACAATATACCTGTTGTGTCACGTTTTGTAACCAGAGTCTCCTGGAGGGAGAGCGCGAGTTTGTGTATAGATCTATACAGGATTGACCATCCTACACCTTGCTACTAGCTACAGTGGGACCTACAGGTCTACGGGTGACAAATGTCATACCATTTCGACGTTTTTTGATCGTCGTGTTTTATACTAGTCAATCAAGCATGGTTATAACCTCAGCACATTTTACCTTATTTTAACTTATTGGTTTTATGGTAGTTAGTACTTCAGTAGTTATATTATTCAATACTACTGTACATCGTCATTTTTCCCATTACATTCATATAGTGATATTCTCACATCGAGTAATGCAAACTATTTTCTAGTAAAGATAGTCATAAACTTGGGAAAACATACATTTTTACGAAAGAACAAACATACAAAACAGTTGAGTCTTGGTAGAAGACTAATTTCCATTTTAGTAGAAAATATAGGATTTTCTAGGAAGTACACAAACATTTACATCAAAACACTTGCAAAAATTTTCATAAAACTAATGCAAACCTTTCACACAAAAATGCTTATGAACTCACCAGCTTAAATGCTGATCTACTCTTTCAAAATAACTTGTATTCTCAGGTCACGAGTAGACAGGTACCGATGGCCAGGTTTTGAGAAGACGGTGCATATTCAAGACTTGTCTTTATTTTGATTACATATTTTTGGTGTCTTGCAACTTTACACTGAACACACTTGTATTAACTATATTATTAATGCAATAGATGATGTTGTTGCTTGTTTTACTATTGTACATTGTTACGATACTGTACATGACGACCTCCGCCCCCGAACGTTTCCGTCGTTCCGGTTTGGGGGTGTGACAATGATCGAACAAACGAGACCATTGTTCATGTTCATTCGTTTAACTAAACAAACGAGAATTTGTGTTCATGTTCGTTCATTTATTAAATAAAACGAACATAAATGAACCTCCTATTGAACTATTCACGAGCAGTTCGCTAAATGTTTAGTTCGTTTACAACATTATGCAAATGATTTATTATTTATCTCATTTATAGCCTTTAAATTTGACAAATCAATTTCCTATTACTTTATTTTTAGTAGAAACTTACTATAATAAATACTAATTAATCCTTGATCAATTCTAAATTTTTCTTTTTAATAAATAAATATATTTTTATTTTTGCGAAATATTTTATATAGCCTCTTATATTTTTTATCTTTTGTTTTTAAGCATATACAATATTTTTCAAGTAAATAGTATCTAAAAATAAAACTAAATAAATTAAATATTATTAAATTAAATAGTATCTAACAATAAATATGTAGTGTCTTTTAAAAAAATATTACGTAACAAATAAAAAAAACAAAAAGAATTATAATGTAAACGTTTTAAAATTATCACAACTTTTTTTATACTTTTTAAATTAGAAGCTTATAAACTTTTTAATTTTTTTAATACAACGTTCAAAATTTATATTTAACGAAAGGATTTTTAAAATTTGATAAATATATATTAAATCGCTATACAAAATCTATGAAATGTTTTTAAAATATTGTAAAAGAAAGTTTATAAATAGTTGTATGAACGTGATAAAAAAAATTGTATGAAAATATGAAGAAAAAAAACTTGGGAGAAAAGTTTTAGAATATACTTGGTTTAAAAGCAGTTGTATAAAAATTATATGAAAATATAAAAAAGTTTTAAAAAAAATATAAACAAAGTTTACAACATTGTATTATAAAAAATTATAAGAAAAAAATGTTGTAAAATATTGTAAAAAAATTATAAAAAGTCTCAAAAAAAATGTTCACATGTAGACAGTTTTTTTTCTATACATTTAACAATTTAACTTGTTAAATGTGTTTACATATTACCGTTGTTATAAAATGTTGAGAATGAGAGAATAATTCCCAACCAATAATTTATTTTTGCCTCAAAAGGTTCAATCATACCGGCACGATGGATGATTAGTAATATTTATATATGAATATAAATGTAAATATATTTATATATGAATTCGCCACCTCTTTCCGCCACCAACCAACAACCACCACCGTCACTAACCATCAGCATCATATTCATGTATGAATAATCATTGCTCATATACTTATTCATATATTAATATATATGTATTCATACATGAATAACATATTCATATATGAATATATATATATATATATATATATATATATATATATATATATATATATATATATGCTTATTCATATATAAATATACGTATTCATATATGAATATAGTATGTTCCGTCGGACCGATATGTTGGAATGCTTAAACGAAGATTTGAAATTAGTGGCCCAGATCAACATTTTTTTCTTCAATTGAACCCTCATCCATCTCTCTCTCTCTCTCTCTCTTATTTATATACTAGGTGAATCCCCACACGTTGCGCTAGAATAGAATTATATAGTTAAAATAATAACTTTTACCAAATTATTATTTAATATTTCTACTTTGAAACAAAATGTTTGTAGTAAAGCAAACATATAGTTAACATATTAGTTTTATTAAACATTATAGTTTAATTTTGAAGTCATTGTGATATATACAATTATTTGATAATTTTATAAACCGTTTAAAATTGTGTAAATTATCTATCAAATGAATGATAATATAACGGGTAACAAAACGTATGAACAAAAATATGAACTGCAACTGTTAGTAACATAAAATAGAAAAACATCTATTATAACATTTGTATTAAAAAAAATATATATACAACGAATAATAAAAAATATGAAAAATAAACACTATAACTTTTAATAACATAAAAACACTAAAACATCTATTATAACATTTATATTAACTCTTCATATTTAAATCACAAATCTCTTCAAATACATTAATGTTTTTAATGAGCAAAACTTTACAACCTTATAAAAGAAAGGAAAATAAAAAGTTATTAGTGATTACTAATTAATAATCATAAGTTAAAAACTCTTGAGTTCTAACTAATAAATATACATAAGTTAGAAAACTCTTGAGTTGTAGTGTGAGTTTCAAATGAATGCGATACTTGGAAATGTATATTTATTATTATTATTATTATTATTATTATTATTATATTCGTCTAAATAATTGGTTTTGATGCATCATTTTAATCCCTTCAATTTTATAAGGAAAATAAAAAGTTATTAGTGATTACTAATTAATAATCATAAGTTAAAAACTATTGAGTTGTAACTAATAAATGTACATAAATTAGAAAACTTTTGAGTTGTAGTGTGAGTTTCAAATGAATGCGGTACTTGGAAATGTATATTTATTATTATTATTATTATTTATTATATTCGTCTAAATAATTGGTTTTGATGCATCATTTTAATCCCTTCAATTATTAAACATAAAGATATTTAATTATAAATTTATAACATACATAGGTGCATATACATGTTAAACAAATCACATATAATATATATATTTTCGTAAATGTCATATGTAATTCTTGTCGTAGTAATATGGATAAATTACTTTCATATGAATAACATATCATGATAAGTCTATCATAATTACATATCAAATGTTCAAAATTATGTTATCTTTTAAATATTGTCTTTTAAATATGTTGTGTAGGATAACCCAACAAAAAAATAATAGAAAATAAACATAATCAAAATAGAAAAACTACAATCAAATAAATAAGAGCATTGGGTGGTTGAATATATAAATAAAGATGTTACATAAACATACATTTAAATCAAAAGAAAAAAACTAACATTCGTTAACTTTGCTTAAACAAAAAAACATATATCCATTTTATGAATCTTCTTTCTTTATTTAACACCATTCAACCATAGAAACTTGATCACGATTCTTCACTAACCTGCAATCAAAATATTTTTCTTGAAAAAGAAGAATCAGAAAGATATTCCAAGCAAAACATTGATGTTTGGAGAGTCACATTCAAGATTAAGTAATACACACAAATCACATATAAAGTTTAAACGAGAAACTTAATATAAAGAAAGAATAGAAAAGCTTCATTTATTTTGGTTGAAAGAAAAAATTATATTACAATTACTATCGATGCGACATAACCCATTTCTTCAAATCATCATATTTGGATCGTGAATGCTTCAACTATATGAAAACTTTTGAATCACAATATCTTCAAATCCTTCTTACATGTAAGATTTTATATAACACAAAAGACACAAAAGATTGACCTTTTTATAGTAAACTTTTCACTAAATGCTAATTAAACATAATATAAGTTATAAAACTTTTGAGTGTTAAATCATAATTAAGAAAACTTTTGAGTTGCATTAGTTAAAAATGGGGTTTCAAATGAATGTGGTTTGAGGAAGTTAAAAAATGGGGTTTCAAATGTATGAGATTTAAGAAAAAATGCTAGCTTTATAAGTATGTATGATACTAGTCGAATCCCAGTGCGTTGCGCGTGAATATAGTTATTTAGTTAAAATAATAATATTTAACAAAATGTGATTTAATATTTATACATATAAAACCAATGTCAATAGCAAAAAAACTCTATAGTTAACATATTACCTTTATTAATTTTAATAAATTTATATCAATAGTTATTTCCACTATTAATTTATGATTTTATAGACCATTTTATGTTGTGTAAATTATAAATCAAACATATATTTATTTCTATGTATAAAAAAACAAAGTAGTATGAAAAAATAAATACTACAACTTTTGATGATTTTATAGAACTTTTTAAGTTGTGGAAATTATATATAAAACGTATGTCGATTTGTATATAAAACAAATAACGAATAGTATGGAAAACACTATAGCTTTTAATAAAATAAAAATACTACAACATTATAACATTTACATCAAACAAAACTTATTAAACACTTATAAATCATTCAAAATGAATATTTAGAAATCAACATACATTTGATATATAGAAACATTGTTATAAAAATTTGTGTTGAAATAACTATTGATGCGACAAAACTTATTTTTTTTAACTCTTTCATTTTGAATCATAAATCTTTTCAACCATATGATTTTTAACAAAACTTACTTATATACTATTAATATAGCTACAATGTATATAATAAATAAGTGGAAAATAAAAAAACATCGAACATTAATAACCATAAGTTTAAAAAACTTTTAAATGTAGTGAAAAATATAAAGGCAAATTACATTAAATTTGAAATCATAATTACATTTAAATAAAAAAACTATTGACTTGTAGTGGGAGTTTTAAACTCTTGATTTTTGCCCTATAATGTAATGTAAATATTAACAATTATATGTTATAAAAACAATATTATAAGTATTTATCATTTAAATAATAATTTTTATAATAAGTTGTAACTAATATTATAATAATTTTAAATATAAGATAAGAAAGATATAAAAAGTTGTGTTTGAATCAAATTGAATTAAGTTTTTTGATATAAAATTATTTTAAGCTATAGGTATTTTTAACTAATTTATAAATAATTTATTTGAATATTTTTTATTTCCTATATTATTATTATTATTATTATTATTATTATTATTATTATTATTTCAAATAACAATATTTTTTTTAATATAATATAATCTATTATTTAGTTTTACGTTATTTTAAACAATTATTACTTTTTACTAATTAAAAACTACTTATTTGCAATTTTTCATTATTATATTTAAAAAAACTATCATAATTTTTTATCGTACTTTCATTTTTCTCCTTAAAGCTATGAAATATTGGAAGAGAATGAACGATACAAATAAAATGGTGATTTTAATTTCAAAATTATAGTAATTGTTATGTACTGCGACCAATCTTTAAAAAAAATATGTTAAGAGTAGATTAGAGGAGAAGGAATGTTACACTTGAGGTATATTCTTATCACTTATATTTTCTTATGAAAATATTAGAATTTTATTTATTTTACTTTTCCTTTACGATAAAGAACGAATATGGAAAAAGGAAATTGACAAATGTAATAAGATAATTTATTTTTATTAGTATAAAAACATTTAAAATTGGGTACATCCATATAGGTTTTGGTAGAACATAAAGAATTCACTTTTATAACACTTATAATTATTGGTTTTCAACAATAAAGTTATATCATATTAAAAATCATTTGTTCTAATTCGTCATTATCACCAACAATTTGGAATAATAATTGTAAATTTCTTTCATCAAAATCAATTATAAAAAACACCATCGATGTTATTTACAACAAAATAAGTGATAGAAACTAACATAATATATACATAGCATAAAATACATGTTGAATAATGTTGTCTTGTACATAAAATATATTTTCTTAACATAAAAAAGAGAGAGACAACATAAAGCTACATACATGTTAACAAAGTTAATTGATTTAACTGATAAACAACTTGATGGTTGATTTACCAAAAGCTAATGAGAAGTAATTATCAATCCCACTTCATCATCCTGTGATTATAGAAAGATGCATAACACATAAACTTAAAAATTGATCTCAAGTATACATTTACAAACATACCTAAATTTGAACATTGGTTAATATCTAAAACCTTACATGCACCCAACTTGAGCTTATATGAATTTATATTTGGAAAAGTTGCAATTGCTTTCTTACATCCATGGAAGCACCCACATAACTCTTCAAACCCTACAAATATAATCTATCATTTTGTGTTGACATACATGCAATATGTAATCTACAAATTTCTTATATAGGCTAAATATTTCATTTAACTCATCAATTAAATAGCATGATCTGAAGAGTTTTAAGAGTTACAAATCATAATATTTCAATTAATCATGTTTTAATTTGAATAAGTTGAATAGTCTTGGGAGTTTCAAACGCATGAGGTTCAAGGAAAAATGGTTTTGGGAGTTTCAAATGCATGAGGTTCAAGGAAAAATGCTAGCTTTATAAGATATATATATATATATATATATATATATATATATATATATATATATATATATATATATATATATATATATATATATAACATGTCATTTTCTTATCTTAAAATAGCAGAAAATATTGCCTAGACCAGATAGAGATAGAAGTTGAATGGTGCACTTTCCAACTAGAGTTTCATAACAAAATTGAAACCCAAAAAAGCACATGGTTTTTTCTACTTCATGTCTTTGTCAAAAAAAAAGGATATGGAAAATAACTTTATACTTATTAACGTTTTTAATTAACGACGTTAGAATCATGACATATGTTTATTTATGTTCGATTTTTAAAAAACTAAGAAAATTATAAATAAACATTAATAAGAAATAGATTGTAGTTTTGTTTTAAAGAAATTTAATAAATATGATGTTATACTAAAGGGACTTGATCTTTTTGGTCAAAGTTAAGAAGGAAGATGATTTGATAGGTGATAGCCATTGTTTTTAAAACA